>NC_088104.1:21022500-21322500 GCF_036370855.1 Dromaius novaehollandiae
TGGTATCAAGTCCAGTGATTCTGAATGCTCAGGAAGTACAACATGGAAAACTACATTTGTAATCGCAACAAATAATGCAATGAGGTTTACTTGACGAACTCTACTTTCTTGACACTTGTTCACTGATATTGATTGTAAATATTCTTCTCTTCCATTCTCTCAAAAGAACCCTATATTTTAACTCTTCTTTACTGGGACTGATCTTCAGTTAATGGGTCTATGCTTAGCCACATTATCTCATTTGCCACAAATTGTATCAGCAGTTCATTTGTAGCAGGACTATGAGAATACCAATGTCCTTTCCTCATAAGTCCCAACTTTAAACCATCAGACTCTCTAACACTTGTAATTTAATAATTTCTCCCTCTCCCACAGATCAAGAGTAGTCAATTTATAAAGTATTTTGGAGATAGATGAAAGATATTTTACACCTGGAATTATTATTGTAGAGATGAGTCATGTAAAACAGGGTAGATCATTATTGTTACTTACCTAGAGTCTGGCCAGTGTTATAATGAGGGAATTAGAGTGTATAAAACAAAAATCTTTAAGAGCTAGCTTTTCTTGAAGAAGTTTTCTCTATTGTTTTTAATTAAATTGTTAAGTTTGAGAAGGTATTTATTTTTCATGGAGCATCAGCTCACCAGGCAGGCCCTCTCCAAATCTTCTCAAATTTAATTACTTAATTAATTCCATGAAAGAAGAATCCATATCAAATTTCATTTCATATAAGGAAGAAAGAAGAAATTTTTTACGTTTCAGTCTTGACGGTTTATATTTGTAGTTTCAAGGAGAGCAGCCAAGGTCAAATAGGTGACTCTGCATCCACTGTATTAAAAAAGTGCCCCTGGACCTATAGGTAGCAATTTCTTAATAATTATAACAACCTGAGGAAAGCTAGTCTTGGAACAGAAAACACACAAGCCTCAAACTAGAGCTCTCTCAAGTCAGCAAACTAAGCTGCTTCATTTGTTCAGCTTGTCGAGAAATCTTCCTGCTCCCCAGGGACACTCAGCCATCCATCCAGTCTTTATTCACCTAGGTCATGATTAGATGTGATATATATTTCTAAATAGAAGAATTTATTTAGTCTACCATTCTGAACTATAAGTACCAATCTCAGCACTTTGATATCCTTAAAAATTGTTTAAAAAGAGTGAGGTAAGCTCAAAAAAGGGAGAAATATAAATAATGCCTATGATAACAGAGCAGTTCTGCATATACTTTGAAATAATATATATAGTACATACCTCCAAATAATTTTTTTTTGCCATAAACAAAAGTTAGGTAGCTTAGGTGCTATACACAATTTTGATCTGTGTCATTAAAGAGCTAACAGCTAACCTGCTATAGTTCTATTCAGGTCCATATATGTTTATGTGTGAGTGAGTGAGTGTGTGTGTGTGTGAGCGAGAGAGAGAATGTGTATAAAATACATCAGGCAACCTTGTGGAAACTGAATTTACTCATACATAATTAAATATTACCAAATCAGAAATGTCCAGATTAATATAGAGCTATATTTCTGTTTCATTCTACCAGTTAAGCATTACTATACCTATATGTGTGACTATCCACCTAAAAAGTAGTCAAATATCTTCTATATAAAGTGATATGAGAGGCTGAAGTACCCTCCTATTAACAGTGTACTATATCGCTATCAGAGCAGCTTAGAAACAGAAGAATCCTGTATCCATTTGAAATTTCTGAGCAACTTCATTATTTTTCTACCTAAAAAAATTATAATATTTTGTGATCTTTAACTTCTGATTTGACACTGCTGTATTTAACAAGTAGCACTGTATAGAGCAACCAACACATTTACATACAGAGTAGGATGCTGTTCTCGACAGAAGCAGTAAAGCCTGATCCTAAATGACGTTATGTGAGAAGAGCCATGCTATGAAAGTCGTCACATGGAATTTCATTCGACCACTTCAGGGGCTTACCTGATGTGAAGAAAGCTTGCAAGATTGGATGGTTTAGAAATGAACCCAAACTCAGAAAGGACTTAAATCTCCTGGTCTAACACAGTACCCTTTTCCATCCAAGAAAGTACCCTGAAATGATTGAAATGATTGAAACCTGATCTGATAATAAAGGTCAACCCCTGCTTTTATGGCAAATACTAGAATAGTAGTATAATTCAGTGTTACACACTGGTTCGAACTATCACTACGATGTTGTGAAAGGTGTCAACTTCTTTGTGGAGCAGAGTCAAACTACTATTTCTGCCTTTCAGACCTTGGTGTGTGTTCCCAGTCTCAGATATCTTACCCAATATTGGACACACTCTTCAGAGTGTGAATTGTACTGCCCAGCAAGGCTAGTCCCCTAAATGCTTGTCCCCTCGACCTGAATCGCTTTCATCCTGCCTTGAAGTTTCATTGAGCTCTCAGCGCTCAGGAAATCTGTTTGAGACAATGTGACACCAAAACAAGGAACACGAGCTCAGCTTTCTTATGCCTATAAAGCACTTAGAAGTTAACAGAACAAAAGTTTTAAGAAACATACTCTCTAATTTTACATTTTGTTTTCAATTCATCATTTATCTGCTCCCACCCTCCTAGTATGCTAGGTAAAAAGACTGTTAGTCCCCAGGAATAGGCCAGAGATTGAGACCAGGACACAGCTGATATCTCAGATTGCAGCTTTGATGGCTCTTATTATTGACCTTTGAATGAAATGTCAAAAACTTTACCTGACCTTGCTATATAGACTACAGATTCTAGTTTGCTTTCAGGGAAGTCCAGATTTATGTAGTCACCCCAAAAACATGCAACATAAACTCTATATTTGATACAGATTCACATCCTACTTGTGCAGGACCTCAACTTCTCTAAATCTCAACATTATGTTATATTCAGAAGCCAAAAGAGCTGCTGATGTGTTTTTCTTGTTTTAATACTGCTTCTGAAGGTAGGATACCACCTACTAAGACTACCACCAACCAGCAATCTGGGTTATTCTTGACAAGGTCTTGTGAAAATAATGAACAAACCTCACCTGGTTTCCACTGTGAGAAATTCATAACCTAGAGTTCAGTGTCTAATCTGAGAATGAAACGTCCGCATTCCCAGAAATACTGCAAAATTATCATTCCCAAGGTAAAGCTACTCAGACAATCAACAATCATTGTCTATGTGGGAATTCAGAAGCTGCAGCTTTGTGGCTTGTATGGTAAGGCTGCGGCTGCTAAAAATGAACTGTTACTAATTGATAGGGGCTTCAAAACGAAGATATATGGTATCTGAGATCCTGTTTTGATCTTTTTTACTTTCACACATGTGCCCTTCTGTACCCTGTGGATCTTCTATGTGGCTCGGTGGGTACATGCTCCACATGGTATTCTGCCTTTCTGATGTTAAAATACAGCACATAGGCTCTTACACATGGTGTAGGAGCTGCTCTTTGATGGACATATAATCAAGCAGGAATTTGAAATATGGCCAAGAATTTGCTTTTATTTCTTGGCTATTGGACATAAGTGTGAATTTAGCCTGCAGAATTTATTCTTCTTCTATTATATTAGATAAATTGAAATAAGTGGGAAAACCCTTCTTCTTAATTGTCCTTCTCCTACAGCCAGTTCCATAAAGTGGGGTTTAAGCTATCAGCATTTAAACATACATGATATCACAGCATTTTCAATACAAGGCATGATTAGTGTCATATTTTAGTGCCGTGGAAGAACCAATATGTGGGTTTTTTTCTTTCTCTTTTAGCCTTACCACTCAGTGCCATTGTACCCACTGTTTTTCTCCTGCATGAGCACACTTCCTTTAACTCCTGTGTGTCACTCATTTCAGGATCCATATTAAAATACTTGGCTTATGATCAGATTTCTCAATGGTCCTTCTCTATCAAGGCAGTGACCACTACTATTTGTCTGCAGATGTGTTTGTATACAGTTCTTAAATGTATCTATTTTATCTATATATGTACACACTTTACTACATGCATAATTTTAGAAAATACATAAAAATTATATATACAAAATATATTCTAATCAAGTATACTCATTTGTTTAAGTTTCATTTTAGTATGCTCTTTTCTTTTTTAGTTGAAATCTTCTTTACTTGGCACAGATTAAACTCCTCAATAAAGCTTCTCAGAATTCAGTTGCTATAATAATGCGGACTGTAAACTTCAACAAGAATAACACTTTACTGCAATATTAGTGCAGTTTTGCCTAATACAAAGTAAACTGCCCCTCAGTTATTCTACTCAGTTACTCTGCTAGTCACAAAAGGATATTTTGATCTTGCAAGAAATTTCAAGTCTTCAGAATTTATTTTTCTTATAAAATGCATCAGAAACATCAGAAGAAATGTATGAAAAAGGCTTTTTCCAATATTGAAACATTATTCTAAATGTATGAAACAGTAATACAGCAAAGGGGATGAAACAAACGGGCCATTCCAAACAAAAAAAAATCCGTTGAAACAAAATATAAAATTTATATTTCCTTTTTTTTTTGGCCCCTCATCAATAGTCAATTCACTTGTCCCAAATCTACATGAGGTCATTAAATGGCCTTGGCTCCTTTTGCAATTTCTTGGTACCCAGAAGAATTTAATCAGAACTCGTATTCTGGCTCTAAATGTACAAGGTCAGAAGGTTCTTCTGAAGGAGAAATCTTAAAGGGTTCCAGTAACACTGCGGTTCATGGTATGCTGCCAGTGATGACCAAACAAGTAATATATTGAGTCTGTTATTCAGAAACAATAAATTCCTTAAGCATGTCTCCAAGATTGTAACAAAAACAATCTAGGCCTCAGATCATTTGTGTAAAATGTCACAGAATCAGCTTTTTAAAAAGCAGGCTGATTAAATATCAATACATGCTTTGCAAGCTTTGTGGATTTCATACCACTATTATCTCTCCGATGTGATTTTGCAGTAGTTAAGGATATTGCAGAAAACAATCCACAGAACTGCAAAGTATGACAGCAGCCTGCTGTCACAGAGCAAGCCCAGCGTCCAACCGCTGTCCTTTTATACTCCACAACTGCTGGAGTTTTATGCCTGGTTTGGTTTTGATGGCCTTTGTCTAACTTACGCTATGATCTGCAGTCCTTGCTCTATTTAACCCTTCTTTAAGCTATGTAGTCCATGCATTCAAAACCTGTACCTGACACATTGACCATGCTAGAATTGTAGCCCATCTAGCACTATTTCAGAAACAGAGACTGGTTAATTTATCACTACAGTGAAGTCATATTCCCTCTTACAAGTACCCATCAAGGACAATTCACCAGCTACTACTTCCTCTGCCACATACATAATTATTTTTCTAACTTGGACCGAACAAGATCATCATAAAAAAAGCTTTCTTTTTAATTCAAAATAAGATATCTTAGTCTTTTGATTCAAATAATCCTAATAGCACTGAAATACAACTCCTTGGGTTAAAAAACCTCCATATTTTACCTTCAATAAATTTGCTTGCATTTTTAGTTCCATTTATGGAGGAATACATCTTACCATGAAAAGCTAACTCATCATAGCCAGCCAAACCTGATCTCCAGATAAATAAAAGCCAAACAAAGCAAAATAAAGCGAAAGTACAGGAGATGGCTTTGGTAGTTTGTTGATAACTAACATTAAAATCAATAGTCTTTTTGGCCAGTGAGGGTAAAATGTCTGGACGATAAATGGTGGTTTATTCCTATTTCCTAGAAAGGCAGCAGTGTACTAACGAGAGACAACGCTACAGGCTTTTAACTTCCATTTCCTGTGGAAAAGGTTTGATCTTGACACATGGTATCTACAGGAGTGGGGCTGGGCTGCAAAGGAGAAACAAAAGTACAAAATACAGAAGAGAAACCATTTTTCGTGAACGAGCAGAAGAGGTAATGGAGGGCTCAGGCATTCTTAGTTCCTTGGTTTTTCCTGGTGAATAACTGACCAAACTGCTGAGTAGCATAGGGGAGCTGCTAGGAAGCCATCCAGCGCTGTACTGCTCAGAGGGCCTCCCAAGAGGCTCTTGCTAAAGCGCTGAAGTATCACTAATCCACAGGAGCCAGTGTCAGAGCATCCCCTACGGAAGAACCGCTGTTTCATGATTCCTCCTGCTCTCCTGCACTGCTATGATCCTGTCCTCAAGCCACTCTTTAAGCCACAGGTCATAGATCTGTATGTTTGTTTCCACTTCAATCATACCTTATTTCTAAAACAGGATTTAATACCACATAGTTCATTATTAACAAGGCAAACTTTCAGGACTGAGCAAGGCAACCTGTAACCCAAACATTTTTCTTAAACTCATAACACCACTTTAAAGCTAACTACCAAGTAAAACCCAGCATATAATTTCATCCCTTTTCTAACTCTGCAGAGACGAACGCGACACTGCACAGGCCGGGAATGGTTAAGGAACAGGAGGAATTTGCCCAGGCCTTTTACTTAGGTCTATTAACCAGAGCATAAAGTCGAACACAAGAAATCCTCCAAGTCTGCCTGCTCCTTGTGCTCTTCATATCCCAGATTAGTCCAACTCAGTAAACTGCTGGCTACAGAGAGACCGCTGCCTCACGAACCACCAGCAACCTGGAGCGCGGCAGTGGCGCAGGATCGGTGGTGCAGCAAGTAAGAGGCAAATGTTTCTGCACAGTTAGTTTGAACATCGCATATGCTGAAGTCACACTGAGCAAGTCAGAAACACAAACTGAACATACTCTTTAACTGAGAAACTATGGGAAGAAATACCTTACAGGCTGTTTAAAAAATTCACCGCTTTCCTTCCCCCACCCTCCTGCCCTGGGTTTGCTGTTTGGAGAGTTTTACACCGTCAAGTAGGCCCGGACAGTCCTTTTTCCCCAGGACTTTACATTTAACAAAGCCGACGGCACTCCGAGACATAAATAAGCCAGACATATGTTTTATCGTCAATAAGACAAAGAAAATAGAAATCTCCATATTTATAAAACAGAAAAGGACAAAGACTGTTTTAAAGTAATGTTGTTTTCAGGCTGGGGATCAAGGAAAAGCTGGGAAAAATTACTTAAAAGAACATAAGCAAACAAGAAAAATATATTAACAACCACAAACTTCAATACATAAAACATATTAAACTTAAGACATAAAATAGGGAGAAAAAACAAATTGGACATCTAATGGGTGCTGGACATGTTTGCCCGGCCACTGAGCCAGGAGGTTCCTCCCGAGCGGCGCTTCGTGGCGGGGAGGCGCGAGGCCCGGGCCTCAGCGCCGGAGCAGCCTCGACTTTCACCCTCTGCTCAGCACAGGAACATCTTTTTTGCTCCACCTCAATGTCACTTTGCAGAGCTCATATACGGCATTCTCATGCAGCAAATAGTTTTATTTAGTAGTAAAACAGTTTTGTTTTCTGAGTTATGAAAACAGACATAATATGTTATTCTATATAGTCACGGACATATTAGCCTTAAGACAGCGGAGGGGTGAGAAAGTATTTGAATTGTGAATGTCTCTTTACAGCCTTTGCCCTACAGTACCATTCTTACTTCCTCGTACCTATAGCAAAAGCCACTTTTGCGTGGGTGAATAAGGTCTGCTGCTGAAAACTATCCTTTCAGGAGCTTGTTTTTATCTTACTGATGGCTAGGGTTACACTGCAGATTGACCTGTAAAATATTCCTTCACTGTTCCTTCGTTTCAATGAGACAGAAAGTTTAATCCCTATCAAAGATATTCCACATCAAGAATATTCATATTCAATACTAGATATATAATGAAATCTGCATATATTTCTATTTTTGGAGAGAAACAATAGATCACCATGCAGTCGCGTCTAATAAATTCTTAGCCCAGCATCTGTCTGTCTGAAGAAACAAACACATACCAGAAATATTTGCCAGGCATGAAGGATTTTTGCAACTTGTTTTATAAAGTTAATGGAAATCACCAGTTTTACACTTAAAAAGCTGCTCTAGCATCCTTATTAAAATATGAGAACAACAACAACAACAATAACAACAACAACAGTTTTTATGTTGTGCCCTATCCAGCTGACACTGTCCTTTTGGAAAGCCAATGACTTGTTAGTACCCCTAGCAGGAGTGTGAACAGATGCGTCCCTGACAGGCGATGGATGGTCAGGGTCCATCTGGCCAGTGCAGCCTGGACAGAAATGATGTATACAGCTTCATCAGCGAATGACTGTCATCAATCCTGTGCCATGGATAGCGTAAATGACAGCTACGCTGCAGCTGAGGCCCAGGTGTGAGAACCAAGAAGGGGCTGATTTAAGAATGCCAGGCAATCAGGAATGCATAGTCTCCCGGACTTTAATTTGTGTCTTTAACCTCCTATAAATATCTCTGTATACTGTAGCAGGTATGTGTTTTTAAAGAGTCTGATCATGAAATTAGCTGCAGGATGACAGACACTCTTTGCTCTTCTTTAGCTGCTGATTACCCCCGTTCCCAGTATACATTAACAAATGCATGCTGAGCTTTGGCCACTGTACTGTGGGCTCCACAATTTAATTATTACCTCATTGATTTTTCATGTATTTCAATTTTCTTTTCTTCAAGTCACAGTGACTGTCCTATTGGGGGCAATGTTTGTTTTCTCTTTCCAAGATTTCCTTGTGGAATTTATTTTGAATTCAAGCATTTTTTTTAACCCATCAGGAACTCATATTTGCTTAGCCTGTCAGTTAATAGACAGGTAAATACACTATCCAAAAAGATGAGACTGAACATTACAGTTGAAGCTGGATATAACCAGAAAATAAGAATGCAGTGACCACTGGTAATCACTAACTAAAGGTACCTCATTTTTCTAAATGGTCCCTTTTTAGTATGCATCAAAGATCATGCATAATTTGCATCTATTAGCATTTTATTATTTCATAATATTGAGGATGGGAAAATGGACACAATTATTGTATCCTCAAAGGATATTTCTTTACTTGTAACTATTTCACAATAAATCATTTTTCTTTATCAGTCTACTGTACTAATGCAGTGTTTAAAAGCACAGGAAGTTATGCATGCTTTATATAAGGCTCTGAGTCAGTCCTTTCAAAGTACAGAAATGAGACATGTTCGTTGTCATAAGTACACATCCATCTATAACCACACCCTTTTAAGAAGCAGCTAATTGCCAAGGACTACATTTTGACAAGCTAAAGGTTTGTGGCATGACCGGAAGGAGATTTGTATGTGCACATCATACTACATATTATATATAGATCTATATAGAGAAGTTTTAGGAAAGCATGATATAAATTCTGGATAGCGTTATCATAAGGTATGGGACAGTATTCGAAACATGCCCCTCACTGATGCAGAACTCAGTTACCATGCAGTGTATGCACCATGGAGGCCTTACCATGCACCTTGCAGACGTGGGTACAACGGGCCACATTCATTGTGGGTTAGCAGGAACGTGACCAGTTTTCATCTAGGAGCGCTGACTTTCACTGGCTCTTCTTCAGGTTCATAGACCGGAGCTGGAGCCCAAGGGCAGCCGCGGAAAGGCACGATGCTCAAGAGCTCGGCGTCCCACCCGGCTTGCCTTCCCTCTGTGCAAAGTGGGGTCACACAACTAGAAGTGCTTTGAGAAAGAAAACCCACTTTTGGAAGTTTTTGTATATTTGTGTTTAGGCGTATATGTGTACATTTCTGTGTAACAGCATATGAGTGTGTGTATATTTGTATAAATAATCATATTTTTTAAATGTTTTCTTTCAAGCTCAAGAAAAGTAAGAAGGCGGCTATTTTGGGGAAGGGAATTTTGAGAAAAAATTCTCTTTGGGGTACAACTTGGACCTTTTCTGCCTCAAGGCAGAAAATGTAATTGATAAAAAATCATCCAAGCGAGCAGATGAAGAGTTGTCATTTGGATTTCCCTGAAGAAAATCTGTTTACTCCAATAGTTTCTTGCAGGAAAAAAATGTTTTGTAAAAAAGGAGATTTTTCATCAGAATACTAATACAATAAAAAGCCCTGATAATTATGTACAAAGACCATGCTACAGGTTTCTATGAGACTGGGATGAATTGCATCTATACAGATAATTGGCTTTAAGCAGTTAAGGAAGAGATTTTTAAAAAGTACACGCAGAATTTAGAGTTGATGATCACCAGAAAGTCTCTGCAATTTGTGCTCTAAAATTCTTGGGCGCTTTCATCTCCCCTTTAATATTTTATAGGGCTGTGGCTTAACCTTTCGAATATGCATAGAACATATTCTATCTAGGCCCATCTGTTTGGGCCTACTTGTTATCACTAGCACTGCAGGTCAGTACTGATCAGATCGATACATCCATGGGAGAAGACAGAAGTGTAAGATGGCCATTGAGCACTGAGTGTTTACCCCAATGAATCACAATTACAAGAACACCTGTGCTAACAAACTATGTCCTGATCCATCGGCAAAATGTGCACAGTGCTCAGTAGCCCTCAGAAATTCTCATTTATTATTGCTGGTGGCCTGGCTTGCAGTTGCATATTGTGTTACAGTGTACAGTTCAGAAGGACAGTGGTTCAAGACCTCTTGGGATGAGTGGGTTTTGGTAGAGGTTTTTGCTGCTTCTCCTAATACTTGTTTTATCATTACCTTCAAGGTACTGCTGAAGCTTTTTTTTTTAATTCATGCATCTCAGTTTCTCTATTGACTTGGTTTCAAACAGCCTCACACGAGTTTGAAGAACACAGTTTCAGGAAAGTTACTTGTAAAAGCATGCTTGCTTTGGGAACAACGTATATTCATTATTGAGCTCTGCTAATAAATTGCAACTACATATCACATAATAGAGAAAAAGAGAAAATAGAGTGTCTTGTGGTAAGGCGGAAAGCAGAAGTTAAGAAAAATCAGCACGCAGTACTTGAAAATAGCTCCCTTGCACATTGCTACAATAGTATTTCTTATTATAGGTACACAATAGCTTTATTATTTCTGTGTCATTACAGTAAATTATCAATCCAAATTGTAAGAAGAGGCAACAGTATAATGACGAATTTCCATAAGTAAAAGGTTGGACTGTCAGGAAATTGGAGTTAGGATCATTGCTGCCCCATGCCTTTAAAACCCTCCTCCAGAGGCAAGAGTATATTACTGAATCCCAGGTTCTTCTCTTTTTTGTAATCATGAGATTGTTGTACAACATACTTTGATACATTTTGATGTCAGGGTACTAATAAATTCATCAAAATGAACCCTTATGATCACGGAAGCACGAATGCTTCCAAACTCTCAGTGCGAAATACAGCAGATAATATTGGTGGTACTCAACAGGCAGACAACAGCCATTACTTACACATTTTACATATACTTCACAGTGAAAAAATACGAGAGTAGAAGGCCCTGCTAAGCAACTGAGCGGAAAGTTCCTGTCCAGCAAGCTTAGCTCTTTTGGCTTCCGAGGAAGTCATTATGCTTTTAACATCCTGCTGAGAAATGGCTATTTGGAGATTAGGGCAGATTAAAACATGGATATGTCCTCTTTTTCTGTCTGGAAATCTTCTCTGATCAAAGTCTGAGACTTTGAAAACATGCTTAGGATTTCTGTCTGTATGCCCTTCAGCCTTGTTAGAAGAGCAATTGTCTTACCTCTGACTAGGCTGAGGCACATCTGAAAATCCCAGGTATGTCTGCTAGGCATATACAAGCCATTTTGGTGACATACGTGCCCAGTAAGCTAACACACTGAAGACACGCCACAGCACATGGCTTGTGCTATGCTGATGACACAGAGAATAATCCCCATGTGTTCAGGGCATGCTGAATTTACTGCATAGTCATAGATGAGGCACATTCAGGAAAATTAAAACATGCAGCATGTTCGGTCATCTACACAGTGCCATCATGCTAAGTCCAGTATTTTGGAGACATTTCTGCCTTCCCACACAGGCACTAATCAGCAAATTTGTGTATATTTATGCATATGGGATACTGATCATCACAAAACTCCCATATCTTAAAGCCAGGAGAAAGGCAAGGAGGGATGCAAAGGAACATGATGGGAAGGAAGGAAAAAGTGAAACAGCTGGAGAAACTCTTCACCTTCTGTAAAGAGCAGACATCACACAGCGCTTTAGGGGAAAGAGTCGGCTGAGCACTAAGCTATTTAATTCATCATGCTCCAGAGCAGGATCAAAGTAACATCTTTTGCACTGTACATTAGTACTTCTCCAGATTCAAATTTGGATTTGATCACAGTTAAAAAGAAATTCAGCTGAGTTACCCTTTCCCTGTTATTTATCTGGAAAAACCTAAACCAAGAATATTTGGCTCATGAAATGAGAAGTTATTAATTCTGTCCACAAAAGAGCAAAGTTTTCTCTAATCTGGGCATCCCTCTGCTTCTCTCTCTCCTCCAACAGCTTCTTCTCTTTTCAGCCATTGTCTTATGCTTGTCAGGACCCATCACTACCACCCTCCAATCTCCCTGAACCAGACCACATAAAACACACTTCTGTGTTCAAATCTTATCAAATCTGTCAAGGCAAAGTATCACATGGTGCTAACAAACAAATTAAAAAGAAAGGGAAGTCCACAAATGCAGTGAACAGTTTTTACCATGGATGCTGCCTTTTCAATCATCACACCATGCTGTGAGCCAGTGTAGGACAAAATGAAAATGGAGATGCAGAAGTGATGATCTGTGTTTGTTACTAGAATGAATTTACAGCATTGTAGGTGATTTGGGGAGGGAATGCCCAATATGAGATATTAGTCAAATTTAAATAAATTTTCCTTTGGGAATACCTGTGTAGTCAAGATTTCCTATATCCCCAGTGTACCTTAAAATCCCCCTGAAACATTTTTGCTATTCTGATTTTGGAACTTGCTTGATTGAAAACCACTAAACATGCTTAACTCTGCCACATATTTTTCCTTCTGATTAAAATGCAGGCTGGCACAAGCAGAGACTGATGGCCTCTGAGTTTATAGATTGACCAGGGCACCTGCCGTGCAAGCATCTTTGTGCTGCCCCATCACTGAATTTCATTGTGACCTTGAAGCATCACACTTGATAAAGCTGAAAGTTAGTTCCATTTCTATTTCCAGCTCTGTTTTTTAGTATCCCTTAACAGACTGTCAATTGTACTCTGACACAATGGTGCCTGCGCCGTGTAGGCTGTAGCTCTCATAAGGTGGTAATGTTGATGATTTCACCTACAGACTTTTGCAGCTCTTCTGTATGAATCTAATTTTGAATAAAATATTTTAAAATAAATCAGAGTAGTATAAAACAAGAATGCGTCCATTGATGACATCTTGAATCTCCAGCGACCGTGCTGGAGACCTGAAACTGTAACCGGGACACGTTGGTACCTGCCAAGGCTTTTAAAATAAAGGTTTGTTCACCTTAGTTTGTAAGCAATGGTTGGAAGTGAAGTTTCCTCAAGAAACAAGAACACTTTCTGAAATGTCTCTTACAACAGTATAACTACAGATACAGTTTACAACGAATGCCTACTTTGCTCAATACAAAGCTTCCAAGTTCTACTCTAATATACAGCAAAATGAATATGGGAATCAGAAAAATAACGTATGTGTGTTTGTCACATTTGACAAATCATTGCTCTTTTCTAAGTGTAACTGAGAAAAACTGAAGTAGCCTGGATACTGAAGCGTCTTTACCTCCAGGCAAAGGAGAATCATATTTTACAGTGGTGGGGACTGAGTAGAACTACATTTCTAATAACAGATTATCCTGAAACCAATATAACAACACCGAGAACACAAACATATGCATAAAGATCTGACTCAGACAATAATGACGATGATGCTCATTAAAGCACATGTGAAATCCTTTCCAGAACACAAACACAGTAAACTTTATGTAATTTCTACAGTTAGAGCCCTGGCCTGTTTTACAGCCTCTGAAACTTATGCAAAACCAAGAAGTACTTCACTGTGTGAGTAACGTCCATGGCATAGCGTCAGTACGACAATAGCTCCCTAGAGTGGCTTATACATAAAATACAGCAAGAGCTATAGCTACCAAACATACCCAACATCTTAAGACAAGCCATCAAAAGCGAGGAAATTCTGATTTCCAGTTGAGGCCTGTGACATTTACAGGCTATACAAGAATACATGGGATGTTATACAGCATTGCGCATCATTATTGTGGAAGTCATTGTTTCCCTCATTAGCGCTCTAGATCTGTACCTTACTTCCATTGCAGGTCACGACCTTCATGCTGACAGTCCATCCTTAACTCACCCTTTTGTGCCTAGGTATTGTAGCAAATTTGCTACAGTACGTGACATCTCACACTTGAATTTTCTGCAATATTTGAAGACATGTATCTCATTCAAATGTACTACTTACCAACTCAGAGGTCTTCAGGAAACCATTAAGAAGATAAGGGACACATATCTAAAGTAAAATTAGATATAATTTCATTTGTAAGTGTTGTATTTTATTATAATATTTAAGTTTTAGTTCTCTGTAGGGCTTTTAATTTTATGTGAGAGAATGATGTGGAAATGCAATACCTTGCAGCATCATTAAAATATTCCTAAAATACTTGTAAATTATAATAGTCTTTTCCAAACAAATAAAAAAATTGATTCACAGGGAACATGCAAAACTGTAAAAGCTTTGATGTCCAATGTCCTCATTTCTCTTAGTATTATTTAGAAGCATAATTTAATATGCTGTAAACATGTTCGCCTTTCATTTTTAATGCAATTGAAGATAAATGACCAAAACTTAGCACTGATTCTGAACTCTTGAAAACTTGTGATGGACACAGTATCATCCCGTAATGGAGCAGTTAATATGCAGACGTTGACATGGCAGAGCCATTATGATAGATCATATCAATTCATAATCTGGCTTCATAAATATGTAGAATTATTGACACAATACCTTATAATGGCACTGTCTGCTGTACAACGCCAATGTACAGGACTGGCCTCTGCAACGAGAACTCGCAAGTATAACCCGAAAGGATGTGATATGTGCAGAGAAGATAAAGCTCACGTTGTAATAAGTCATCTTCTGCTTTAGTATCAGAAAGCCAGTGTGAAAACCCGGGAACAAAAATCAGTTAGGGATTCTACGTCTGGGAGTTTCTTTAAAATTTAGTTAGGTATACTGTCTACCTTCCACCTCTCCTTGCCTCCAGTCCAGAAAATTGCTCAGAATTTGGCCAACTATGAGAAATCATTTGGTTACACTAGTAAAAATATGCAATAGTCAGCTGGGTTTTATGGTCATATAGAGAAACAAGCTAACTGATTGCAGCATTTTGCAGCATTTCCTTCCCCCTCCCCCCTTTTTTAAGGAAGTCCTATTTAGACTTGTTTTATAAATCAGATTTTGAGGTTTTGTTTGAAACATTCAAAGAAATATTTCTAATAATGCCACTGTGGTGTTAGAACCCAGGGAAATGAGGGAAAAAACAGAAAACCATACAAATGTACTATCAAAATCAGCTCTGCCACAGGTTAAACACCATCTCGTTTCTGCTACTAATATATTAATGCACATGGATTTGATCCAAAACACAGAATTCTGACAGTTCCAAAATTTGCAGATGAATACAAAGAAGGATTTGGTTTTGTACATCCAGCTCCTCTTGGATGTTAACTAACATAATTTTCACATTAAAGTGTACAACAACATTTCTATCACTTTAGCTTCTTGCCTTAGCTTTAGTTTCAACTCTTCTTGCTCTTGCATTTACAATCAGATTAATAACTGGAGGATAGGATGCTTAATGGATATAAATGAGTCACTTGTCTGAACTCAAAAGACAGTGAGCTGATTCACCCCAACTGAGTGTCTGCACATTTAAATTTGACTTTCATGATTAACTTTTTTTTATATTGTGGCAAAAAATACCCTTTAAAGTAATCTAAATCAGTGCTGTGTATACATTAAAAAAAGAGACTATACTGATATACATACTTCATAAAAGAAAACTAAAACGTATTGTGTGGGCTGAGAACTTTATATTGACTTCTGGTGCTAAGAGAATTTTTATAATGGAGTTATAAAACCCTCAAAAAGGGGGTTTGTAAAGGAAACTCTCATATACCTTTATCTATAATGGCACGGCTGGGGGCTGCAATAATAATCCTTTGGCTTTCATGTGGCCATCTGGAGGCCTATTAAAACTAGTATCTAAAACAGACTCCCAAGTGCGTTGAGTTTGCCAGTTCCCACTAAGTCACTGAAATAAGGGAGTTTGCCCTGCTATAGGGTGAAGTGTCCTCTACAGAGAGAAGACAGCTTGAACTCTAACCTTTTCCACTGTGAATATGTTGTGTACAGGTTGATTTTGATACATACACTCTAATTGTGCAAAAACCTAGCCCCAGGTCTGTTATGCACCTCTGGGGTTGTGTGACAACATGGAAGAGGCTAGGGAAAGTGAGAAGAATGAAAATACTGTGTATTTAATGAAGTATTATGTTTCAACTGGAAAATATTCTATTCTGATTTGTACGGAGAGAAACAATAAAATATTGGCAACATTGCAAGAACCTATGTTTCTTGCTCATATACAAACACAGATTTTATAGATGCATTTATTTAGTACTGCAAGTTATCTGAAATGTAATAGAAACATATACATGAATATGGAAATTATTTTACAGCATAGTTTGCTCTCTTTGTTTTTTATTCGATTAAGAGTAGGTTAGTAAGAATGCACTCAAAAACACATCTTGAGTCAACGAGGACTGCATATGATTTGTCCAAAACACAGTCTTTTCTATATACTCATTACCTATCCTTTTCAGTAATGTCGTTGCATCCTATTAGACCTGATACATCAGAATAAAAAAGAATTAAGTTGCTGTCTCAAACTGCACAAGAACTCAGATCTAGGACCAAATAAGATGCATTAATTGCTTTACTGTTTCACTGCAAAGCCACTCTTAAAACATAATTCCTTAATGAAGTCCGTTAATTTGTTCATGGCAGTACACAAGCTGTTCAAAATGACACAGAATTGCACTCTGTTTTCTAACCCCTGCAGTTTCTTCTGTTAGTCACTCTGTCTTGTGTTGTTATCCCATGGATAGTAATTATTTTATAGTGGCTGTAATTAGGAGAGAATTAGGCTTGGTAAACAAAACCTGCCTTCTCCTGTTAATAGCTAAGGATAATAAATTTGGCTCTGACATTCACTATATTTGGACAAGGCTTGGCCTTCTTCCAGTTTTCCCAATAAGAACTTTATTATATAATTATGCCTTGGAGGGGCTCATATTACAAGGTAATTTTTTTTTGTTAAGACACATATTGCATGGCTTCCAGCCAGTAAATGATATACTGTAATATATGCCTCCAATAAATGTTTTAAACAAAATCTCTCCAAGCAATATCCTGCTGGAGCTGCACATTGCAGTTCAGCAGACATATTTACAGAAGTTTTTCATAATGCAAATTATTTTCTTTTGCTCACATTGTCCAACATTATAACAAGTGTTTAAAAAGAAGCCTTGGATTATTTTTATCAGCAAATGACATGGTTAGATTCTTAACTTATCATATCTCAGTAGCTTAAAGAGAGTTTTCATACTTCTTTTTATTTGGTGAGTAAAGTCACAGTTTTGTTGACATGCACAGAAGTGTAGCAAGTATCTTATTTTCTATTTTCAGCATGAATTAAAAAACAACCCTTTGTTCCATCTTTCAGCCCACACACTAATGCATCATCTTCCACCCTCCCCTTTATTTTATCCTGTACCTTTTATATAAAATACAATTTAAGTTAACACACAATAGCACAAAATGCTTTTCAAAGGGAGTCAATCATAAGCTAAATAGAAAAGGAAGGGCTTAAGGGGAAATTTATATATCAGTAGCAAGTGAGTGGCCCAAAAAGGAGAAGGAAAGTGTTTCAGTCACAAGAAGGAGCAGAGATAGGATCAAGACTGGGAAAAGGGAGGAGGCAATTAAATTCTGAAAAAAATACAGTAGAAAACAACAGAACAAAGTAAGCACAATAATTTTAATTGTTTCTCCGGCTGCTGAGTTATCAGTGCTAGTAAAATAAAGGTAAATCACATATCATTACTGCATTAACCAAGTTTCATAAGAGCTGTGTGAATAAGCCGCATTTGGTTTACATACTTCACAGATATAAACCAAGTCCAGAGAGATTAAAAACTGGTGGAACAAGAACAGAATCCAAAAGCTCCATTTCCAGGTCATCTCTTCTGATCACTAAAGCTCACCCAGTACCTGTTTCAGTTATATTTTACTGAACACTGTTTAATAGTATAAGTTAAAGAGCAGGACTCCTCAGCTCTAAAAATCACCAGGTTCAGATAGGATAGACTGGACATCAAATATTTTTGGTGTAAAAATAGCATACACTTTTACTTCGCTCCTTTGAAGGCACTCTCTCTTTCCTGAGACACTCAGTTCAGTATTGATAACTCAGTATGCATTCCCCAGGGTAAGGGAAGTCAAAAAGACCAGGAGAAGGGAATTGGGATATGTGCCAAGACAATGATATCTACAAAAGCATGCCAAAGTGCTCTTGCATAGGAGATGACCTATATATTACCTTTAAAGATCCTTTAAAAATTCTATGCTCACATAGACTGCAGAAAATAAGCCTCATTACGATGAAAAAAATTAAAATACTAAAAAAAAAAGAAATTATACCACTTTGGACATATACTTTAGATTTTTATGCATAGCTTATGACTAAAATTAAAGATCTTGGGCTAAATTCATCTTCGAAGTAACTGCACTAGAGACATACAGTGGATTAATTTGGCCCTGCTAAAACATCCAAAAAACAAAACGGCAAGGACTGAGTACATCAGCAGTCATTAGGAACAGAAAAAGCCTGTTAGGTCAGCTAGTCCACTCCTCTTCCAATTTTCTTAATGTAGTATTGGCCATGACAATACAGTCTTCCATGTTATCTCAAAAAATATGTTTTTCATTATTCAAATTAAGACCTAGCACCACTTTCCTTGGGAAACAAGTGTCTAAATATTCCTTATTGTTTTAATTATATCTTGGTCAATGTACACTCCACATTCCTGCAGAATTCATCCTATTATTTAACTGTTATCCATTAGCTCTTTAAAACTCATAAGTTGTTTTTTATTCTTCTCTTCTGACTTCCTAGAACCTCCTTAAAAGTGAGTCCATAGATTTGCCACAGGTCATAAGGAATTAGTAGACACTGCTCTACTTCATCATCATCACTTGTACAGACTCACATGGAAAAACAAGGGAGGAGGCTGAACTGAAGGAAAGGAGCTTTATTTCCAGACAGAGACACTGCTTTTTCAGCAGAAGAGGACAGACCAGTAGTGATTTCACTGTGTGAGCCCAAAGACTGGTGGTGTTGCCAAAGAGGACTGGTCTCAAGCTCTCTCCAAGAGTTGGAGACTCTCATTTGATGAAGTTTAAATGACAAAGAAACTTTCACCACTGTCTTTCCTCTTCCTTCCTTCTTCTATTTTTCCCCTTCCTCTCGTCTTTTATTCGTTCTCATAAGGAATACAGTGGAAAGAAAGGAAAATAAAGCCAGAATAGCATGATACTCAAGCCACGTCCTCTCTGCTTCCGAGACGCAGGAGGAGATGGGTACAAGACCGTAAGTGACTGATGTGTATATAGCAGCATTGACTGAGAATTTCCTTTGCCATGATATCTCAAGCTACCATGACCAAAGTGTCTGGGATATATTATATGGTTCATAATTAAAAGGTATCACTTTAGAAGATTGGAAGCAGACATAATTCTGTCCTAAATCCAAAGCCCAGCTATCTGACTAACATTAAGAACCAATAAATGTGCATGTTGCCCTGTGATGCACAAAGTGACCAGACTCAGACTTTGATATACGACCAGTGGAAGCCCACTATAGCACCAAAGAACCAGTACCTAAAGTCTCTAGGAGTATCATGATTACCCTCAAACTGTTTCATGCAAATTTAGATAAAGCTGAGATGACAGAATAGCGATGATCGTAAGAAAAAAGTTAATCATGCCTTAATAAACAAACAAAAAAAATCTATAAATTGTAAGGGTAAAAATACAGACTATGAGGACAAACCTGTTTCTTCTCACCTTCCTTCCCCATCACATTGCCTCTGCACCACTCCAGTGATGGTAAAAGGCAGGAAGTGGTTCAAATGATCCTGTTGTACTTTCCAGTAAAGGGAACTTACTGAAATCTTACCATAGAGTACTTTACAGCTGACCTAGAAGAGATCCGGGGGGCATGGCCAGAGTAGTTGCCCAGAAATCTCCTTCGAGGACTCCACAGCCGCACATTACACTGAAGACCTCTAAGTCTAGCCTAATAATGCATGGGCCCAAATTATACCCCAGCCACACTGGGTCAACATATAAACGGTATGTGGACACTTTTGCACACCTCTTGGCTCCAGAATTGAGCACATTTTACCAGATCCAAGGAATAAGCAAGCTTTGTTTCAGACAGGGTTTGGGGGTTTGGTTTTTCTAAAGGCTGAGGAAAGCAAGCTCAGAGAAGGGCATAGTGAGCAGCAGGGGACCAAAGCTCCTTTTATCATTATTCTAAAATGAGATAAAGTGAAGAGATGGTCATGAAGAATATCAGACGTTAAATAGCATCCCTGTGTGCACATCAGAAGTGTAAACTTTGTTTTAGATAATGACTTACAGAGGGAGATGGTTTGTTAGGAAAAAAAACCAACACTGAAAAAGGTGATAGAGGGACCTGATGGTATCCTTATGAGAAATATTAGGGAATAAAGATAAAAGGTTTCATTTGAGGAATGTATTTATCATGTGTCCTGGTTCTTTCTGTATTATTAGTAAGCCCTCCTATGAACAGAAGAACATTATGTGAAGTCCATAGGGTATATTCACTTTTTGATTTTTGCAAGCAAGGGTATGTGAGCTTTCTAGAAACTGTGACACCTCCAAGCACTGGTGAGGAAAGGTCTAAATGATATCAACTCTTAATTCTCTGATTTACCACAAAAGGCTTTCAGGCAGCTGGCTTGGTAATACATCCTTGGCTGGGTGTCTGATGAAGATGGTCATTTATAAACGTGTAAAGTCTCTCCAGCTCCGTGCTGGTCAGCTCACATTTAAAATAATTGCTTCTACTCGTTACCCATCTCTCTGTAAACACATTGGACTGACAGCTTGCTTTACTCCCAATGCCCAAAAGGCATGGGGACAGCACCGCTCTGGAACACGGGCCTAACTTACTGACTAGCTTGTGGCGAGTCTACGTGATACCAGACAAGGACAGTGGTCTCGATGCTGATCAGGCCTCGCTGGCAGGTGTGAGAGATGTGAGGGAATGGGATTCTTTTCACCCACGGTAAGATTACTGTGTTAAAACTGCAAATGGAGTAAACAATTTCTGACTTATTTAAGGCTGGTCAGTGTCTTTACCAATATCATCAAATGTGCAATTCACTACTACAGCTAGCTAACAGAGATCCGCCTTTAGCTCGAGTGGTCGGCGACTGCAGTTTTAGAAACAAAGGACAGAGCTGAAGTCGAGCTATTCATCCAGCACAGCTGCTAGAATGGAATCCGAAGTCCACTCAGCATGTCTCGGGAAAATCAGGGCATCCGAGCCGCAGCAGAAGCATTTAGTACTCCTAATTGCATGAATAATAAAATATTGGTCCCTTTTTCCTTGAAAAACATTTCTGCTCATTTTACTGCAGCAGCAGTTCACAGTTCTCTAGGAAAATAAATTATCTGCAGGGGCAGCAATAACTGATTGTAACTCTGGCAGAAGCAGGAATAACATCAGCACTTTCTTTTCAAGCTTCTTAGTGATGTCATTGCCCACATCATCAAAGTGATATAATAGCTGGAAACTTTTAGAAACAGAAAAGCATCTCTGGTTTTGTATTTTATTTCTTTACAGGCAGTAATAAGATAATGCAGAATAGCTGTAATTAAAACCACAGCTGAACCAAAATCTCAGATGGTGAGTTTGTATTCAAACTTCATGACCATTTTGGAGAAATCACAGAAGTAAAAAAGCAACAGAAATTCCATTAAAAAAAGAAAAGGAAAGAAAAAGTGATGGTCCCTAAGGATAGAAAGGTTAATACAAGAAAAAAAGTGACTGCGTGAATGCCAGTTTCTGTCCACCTCCCAGACTGGTACTGAGGGGGATGTTTTCGCTTAGCCATTTCTGTCCCTCTGCAAAGGTGAGCAAGATGCTGTTAATAACTAAGACTGTCCCTGATGGTGGCAAGTCTAATTACAGGGAAGAAAAAAAAAACACACACACACACACACAACAAGATGGGAGAATGAAAGGAAAGGTTTATGTTTTTTTTCCCCTGGATGTCAGTTCATTACCAGCCTGACAGTATAACTTCAAGGGTCATTTCTCCACAGTCACTAAAATACCAAAACAAGAGAAAAGCTGAGCATAAGCAGAGGCAAAAGCAAAAACCCTAGATCATTACGTTCTCAAAAGAATTTTTACATAAAAGAGACCTTGTAAAAGAGGGCCCCTCTATCTCATACACTGTTAACTGCATCCCCCTGTTAATGCAAGAGAGAACACATTACATACAGGAGTGACTCATCTGAAAGATACTGCAACACAAGATTAGATAAAATATTTCATTTAAAAAGTTTTACCATTTTTTTTGTAGAGAAAAAAAAAAGTGATAGGATGGTGGCAGAGACATCTTTCTAAACTATTTCAACCCCTGCAAGTGTAGCTTTAATGTGGTTTCTAACTTTGCCTCCGTAAAGTCGATTGCCTACATATTTTCAAAGATGGATCCAAACTTCAGCTGTACCCATGGTTCAGGGCCATTTGTGGAACTTGACAGTGGAACTTCTGCATTTCAGGTATCCGTAAAGATCAGCATTATTCAGGTAGACATTTGGGGTTCCCCTCCATTAACTGTGCAACTCATCAGCCATCTGCAAATCACGTACTTGGTAAAACTGGTACTCACACATCAAGAAACTCCTAGCTGCCCAGTTTTTGTGTAAAATGTCCTCACAAATATCAAACATGCAAATTTATCTGGTAATATAGCCAGATTTGCAGCCAAGCCACTACTCTCTAAATACTCCAAAGACAACACAAGTAAATTTTAAACCAGAAAATGGATGCTTGGACAAGCTAGATTTCTTTAAGCAGCTATTTTTTTCTGAGAACTGTGGATTTAATGGAAATTGCCAGGTAGCTTTAATGGTAGCAGAGAGTACTTTGATTACCTAGAGGTGAAAGTACTTTAAATTCATTCCAAATACAAAGTGAAAGTATGAGAGTGGTTTGAAAAATACAAGCATGAACCACCACAGCAACGCAGCTCCTCACAACAGGATGGATGTGTGAGCTTTATCTGCTCTAATACATTACTCCTTCATGAAGGGCTACTGAAAAATGAGGTAGAGCCACAGCTCATCTTTAGTACATAGATCCTTTAAAATCAGACAGAAAAGAAAAACCTGACAAAAAATGACATGACAACCAAATTTTGCAGGGCCATGTGTACTGAACAGATTCACTTCACAACCCAAGTGAGGCTGTGCTCCAGGCCAGGAACCTGTCTAGACTCTTTTCTCCCGAACTCAAGCAGCAGCTCTGATGCTGAATCTGTTTGAACAGGCAGAGACAATTACATTTTATATTTTGGGAAGATGTATTCAGATACAAGCCTTCCTGGTTACTTTAGTCCTTGCTGGAGAACAAAGAGCAAGATAAAATGGAACTCAGGGCTTGAGCCAAAATCCTTTGAAATCAATTCGAATCTTTTCATTGATTTCAATGAGTTGTGGATCAGACCACCACTTCCTCAAGGCAGCAACAAGACACTTCCCAGAGAAGGCAGGGGTCCTCAGTTTCACCATTCATTCATTTTGATCTTTCACTGTTTAATGAATCTCTTCATCCTGCTCTTATTCTCAGCTCTCAGCCAGGCAGGCATTAGCAGTGCATTCGCGAGGCAGTAGAGGATCACCAGCATCCATCTTTCAAAAGAGACATACAGCTGAGGCCACTCAGAGCTATTAAAGATCCCGTGGTACTTTTGCAAGAGCAAAAATAACAATGCCAGTGTCTTGGCCAAATTCCAGCCTCTTTAATTACATTCTGTCCATCTATATTCCCTCTTTAGTTTCAGCTGGAAAAATTAGCCACCGTTTCCACTGTCTTATTAATCTTTTAATGTAGAATTAATTAAAACAAAAAGACTATAAGCATAAAATATTGGCACCTACTGCTCTAAGAGCATATCACTGCTGTCCACAAAAGATAGAAAATGCACCCCTCTTCTCACAGTATACGTGATTGGCACGACAAAAGTAACCATGCAACTATTTTCTGTTTTAAAAGTGAAAAGCTGAAACATGACTAAATGAAAAAAACATGGTAGCATCATAACTGACTTCTTTAAAATAATAACTATAACCTTTCCCAAATATCTTTCTTGCCTATTATAGTTTGGGACAATCTCCCCAGTATTGTTAAACATCAGGAACTTCCTAAAAGTCTTGCCCATTGGGGTTGCGCGTTACCTTCTTGAGTTGGAGACAAGGGTATAAATTGTCTGACTATCATAGTTTCGAGGGCTCTACCCAGAGTCCTAGCAGATGATTATATGAGAAGGACATAGAGTTGCTCATGCCAAAACATCTCTTCCTTATTCAGTATTTGTTCTTCATGTTCCCACTTACAGCAGTGCATCAATCAGTGCAAACATTCCAAAGGAAAAGAGATGGAGATTTCTGGTTAAATAGATATTTTGGGAGATTTTAGTAAACATTTTTGAAAGACTGGTACTGTCTGAGCTACAGGTATAGAGTTCTAGGGGAGGACACCACACAGTTTTCAAATGGGATCATTCTCAAATCATGCTATTTAAATTGATTTAGGCATAGTAGCATGAACTTAAGGCCCTCAGGTATTGTCAACTAATGTAAAACAGATCTTAATATATAGCCTAATCCAGATAATGGCTAGAAAAGATGATCCTTCTGCTCCTTGAGGACTCTAAAAATTTAGACAACATCTTCACATTTTTGTCTCAAGTAAACAGGGACTTAAATGTCTTTCTGACCAGGGTATGGAGTCTAATGTAACATAAAAACAGAGGCCTGAGAAGATTGATGGTCTCATGCAGATGGTACACAGGTTTAGTAACAGTTTGGAATAAATACGCAGGATAACTATGTTTCTGTGGAATAGAATGAAAGGAGGTTCAACCATCAAAGTTTACAGCTCACTCAGTCTTCTAGCAGATGTGGTTGTGATTAAAAAGGATGTTGCTGGCGACAAATAAATTGTAGAGCACTCTAGAGGGCTTGAAGAACAAGACTATTAACTTTATCAGCACTAGATTGAGTTTCCATCTCTGTACAGGCTTAGGAAACTGTGAAATTACATTTATGCATCCTAATTGTAGGATTCACCGAAAATGTAGGGCAATAGGTAGAGGATTCATAGCTGCAAATAAGGTCATAATGGTATCTTTCTACAGAAATAATTTGGTCATTTGCAGATCATATTAGGTCAGTCACTCATGGTGCCATATTCAAAGCCATGGTTTGGAGAGCTTCTGAGTGATGATACATGACAGGAGACTTTTTCAAGAGTCAAGAGACCTGAAAAGACAGAAGAAAACTAAGGGGGGTCTTCTAAGAAGTTCAACTGACCAAAGAACCACTATTGTTTAGGTGAACCCAGGGTGATCTTTATCATCTGGCCTTTGTTTTGTCTCTTTAGCAGAAGGGGCAAAGTACCTCATTTCCTAAGACATTTAGCTCTGAAAGGCTGGTATTTGGGAATAGCTGGAAAGAAACAATACAGCAGTCATAGAATAGTCTAGATGACTTCATATGGTTTTTCCTTCAGTTGTAGTGATAGTTTGGGGTGAAAAGCACTTTAAAAACCAAAGTTTGTTATACGTTACTAGCATACATTTTCCTGTGAAGTAGCAATACCACTGTGATACCAAAGCTCTGCTGCTCAAATCATCTGAAAAGCTCAGTCTCCCTGGGAGATGCCATATCTGCAGTGTTTCTTACCAAATACTCAGAGAGAGACTGAGCAACCAAACTCCTTATCCCTGAATCCTAATATATTACCACCGCTACTATATTGCTAGATGAGCTCTACACATTATGCACCACATACCTGATGTTTGGTAAGGAGCTACCCACTCTAAAACATGCAGGAACATTTCTCTCGAATCTCTGTCATACATTACTACATTCTTCAGTCCCCAATGTTGGAATAAAAATGCACATATGATGATTTCACTAGCTACAGGAAAATACATGAAAACTCTCTTTCTTCCTCCTCAGATTTCTTTACAAAGCAGCCAGCAATTTCCACACAGATTTGCAAGAGAAGCAATTCTAATG
Organism: Dromaius novaehollandiae; assembly: GCF_036370855.1. Classification (NCBI taxonomy): domain Eukaryota; kingdom Metazoa; phylum Chordata; class Aves; order Casuariiformes; family Dromaiidae; genus Dromaius; species Dromaius novaehollandiae. The sequence goes on from NC_088104.1 coordinate 21,048,786, forward strand.
TCCAATTCAAAACTTTTTTCAGTGGAGGAACTGAAGTGGAGGGAAGTTTCATCAGGATACCCCTGATACCCCTGATCTGTATATACAGCATGCAGAAAATTATTTTAATCAAAATACCAGACAAGTTCTCACTAATATAGCAGGGCTTTTTTAAATGCCCAGAGAATCTTGTAAAATTTTTTAAAAGTGTTAAAGTTTTTCAGACACTACACCTGCCCGAGTTCCCAGATTTTGTGAACATAGCTGACTCCATTACCCGCCTTATGACAGGAGTATTCCTTTGGTATGTATGAGAAAAAGGTTTAATCTCTCCCCCAGCACATTTAATTGCTTTTCCCTGATGTTTGTGCAAATGTAGAGACAGGGAAAGCTGAAAGTTCAGAGACTCCAGTAAAACTCTTTATACACAAGTCACTGTCAAATACACTATTCAAACAAATAGATATATACATTTTGTCTAATCTTTTACAGTTATCTCAATCCTGTAACATGGAAAGATCAAATAATTTTCAGGCAGATGTGTGACCTTTCACTACAGGTACTGCCAAGCACTGGGAAATACCTGGTGCGCTCTTGCTCCTTGGTAGTGTTTTTTCACCAACCAATTATCCTTGATAATTCGCATTGGGTCTGAAGAGCTGTTTGAATTCTTAAAAAAAATGTTCTTCTTTGCAAGAAAGGTCTCAAAACTGAGCATGTCCTGTCCTGTAGATTCAAATTAAACAGCTTATAGCAGTTATCCTTCAATGGCTTACTCAAACAAAAAAGAAATCTCTACCTATCAAATCTCAATAAGTAGTTCATATACAGAGAAAATAAATCTAGCAGTTTAATCTGGCCTAATTTATTAATCTACATAATTATGAATAATTGAAGAACACCAACAGGAGAAAATTCCAAATGAATGATAGAGCATAGCTCGATTCCCAAGTACAGCAGTGTACACCCAATGGCTTACCACAAATTAAAACCTGACTGGAAAAAAACTCAAAAAAAATTACTCTTCTGGCAAGAAAGAGAGGTGATGATCTAGCATCTCCTGTGAGTCCATGATTAATTGCCAAAAAAGCCCTTTACATACTAATAAACTTTCTTTTTTTGATTCTCTTAAAATGTGCTTGGCTATCTTTTAACCAGAGATGTTTTCAATGCCATAATAAAAAAAGAAAAAAAAAAAAAAGAACAGTGGTCGTCACCAAGGAAAGTATATTTCATAATTAAAAAACCAGCTTTCGACTCATTTCGAGTTTGGGGGTCAGGCTGGATGACACAAGTGGCCATTTCTGGCTGGACTATCTACAAATACGTAATTGGAGTGTAAATTATTTTCGCTATATAAATAGCTCCTGATGATATCACAATTTGTAAATAGTGCAGTTTGTTTTCCCAGAAGCAGCTTTGTGCTAGCTGACAGCTCTGAAAAGTTTTTGCATTTGATTATGCTATTTTCCTCTTTATAGCTCAATAGGAAATCACATGCCATGTGCCATGTGCCCACTATGAATTGGGTCTGCTTTTCCAAATGCTCTGTTACACCCATGACACATAAGTGCCTTTAACATCCTTGGGTGAGAAAGCAAGCTGCCTGCACACACACTTATTATTTTTAAGTCTTTATTTTTATGTAGCTGCAGTAGTGTATTTCACAGCTGGCTGATGAAGCACACTAGAATTATTTGAAATTCCTTAGTGCTCCTTAAAAGGCAATTAAAATGAGAATAGAAATGACCGTATGTGGTCAGGTGCATTTCTGTTGCTGTATTACTCACACTGTTGCCAGCAGGATATTTAAAGACAACTTGCACCAGCACACATTAGTGCAGCTGTACTAATGGCTTTCCAAATTTCACTACTCAAACTTGCCCTAGAGAGGCCTTAACAATGCATCTGTTTACTAAGATTTTTCCATTAACCTTTTCAATATCATGCCATCTTTCTAACTTGTTTAGTGATTATAATAACAATATGCTGTATAGTCTATATTCAAAGACCTTTAAATGTGCACACAATGTATTCTATCAACCTTCTACCCTTCTTCAGTAGTAAAATAGTATCAACAAATGGCTTGGAAGGAGAATATGCTTCTTTTCTAAAAGCAGAATATATTGAACTTAAATGCATCACAGAACAGGCTAGAAAATCCAGTGCTAAGACACTGCAGAAGTTGGCACAACATACGGTGAGATGAGACGGCATGATTTTCTGGTGCAATGTGGTCCCTCAGAGAAAAATCATCATGTGTCACCTTGCAAAAATTTCTCCAGTCTTTGCAAGAAAAGGACTGTTACATCCACCTCCTTTCGTCCTCAGGAAGAGGCAAAGCGTTACTATCTCAGTGTCTGTTCCTTAGGCAAAAATACACAAGAGCAAGAACTTACCAAGGAACAAAACAGAAGGGAAGGCATTTTACGGAAGGAAGTGTAAGATAATATACATCAATACCTAGCACTATATTCAATATAAATATTTCCTTCCCTATGTCTCCAGAGAGAGCAGGAGAGAAAGAGAAAAGGCTAACAGGATTTACCTACTAGCTCAGTTACAGAGAAGTCGCCTAGACCTAACAACGGTTCTCTATTGTACGTAGCAGTTTTTAGAGAAATATTTAGAGAAATGTGTATAGAATCCACTTCATTTAGGCCCTATTAAATTCCATAAAACTTGTTGTAATAGAAAAACGGAAGCATCTAGACTGACAGAACCATACAAACAAGTGCGAGGTCCCCTGAAACCAAGCGAGCACTGATGCCGGCTGGGAACCCGTCTGTCCCGAAGGAGCCGCAGCAGGTCCAGCCAGAGGGAGAGAGCAGCAGGCTGAGGTTCAAGCTCTACCCCGTGCCACCAGCAGCACCCCGTGTCGCGCGGCGGGGGACGAGGAGGGAGGCCCACGTGCTCGAGGCACCAGGGACGGAAGTGAGAACGATGGCTTGGCAGAGTAAGCCACGGCGAAACACGGGGCCGCGACGATGATGTTTCAGTTTGAAGTTTTGTTTCCAAGTTTCTGCTCTGAAAGTGCCATTGTTGAAGTCATATTACATTTGCTTATCTATACATAAAAGGCTTGTTAAGGTTAATGAGAATTCCTGTTAGATAGGAGATAACGGACTTTTTCATTATTAGTACAGAACCAAAATGTTTTCCCATGTTTCCGGATTAGAAAGCAGTAGGTGTCCTGAATTCTAGTTCATCTGAAAAGCCCCATGAGAACTTCATATATTTAGATCAGCAGCAATTTGGAAGCCTTCAGTTAATCATATTTTGGTCCTAACTGCAACTCAGATTAATTGGAAATAAAATAAAAATAGCCCATTTGAGGATAGAGTGAGGCACTGAGCAGATATACTTATCACATCTTATTTCATTTTCATGTCTCATGTTCCTTTTTATTTAGATCCAGATTCTTTCTAGACTTTTTTTTTTAAGCTGCAATATCAAATGGCATTTATCTAGGCATTTTAAAATCATGCCAAGATAAAAGCTAATCTTTTTGTAATCAGTATGCAGAGAAGAAGAGAAGCAGTAGTAAAGCAGTTGCTGCATGTTTGCTGACAAAATATTTAATCCAAACATTTAATTTCAATCTGCCACTGTTCTCAGTTGGTATAATTACTTTAAGCAAATATCATGAAGGAAGGAAGAGAAAATAGTCTCAGCCACTGAAATGTAAATAATAAAACATAATCATAATCGAACTTTTAAAGCCATATAATTCCATTTTAGGATCATTTCTGTGGACTATTTTAAACGTTTAAGTGATTTTAAATTATTTCTAACATAATGGCCTATATCGGTGAGTAGTGGGAAAGGTTTAATTTTCTCATCTGTTCACACACATCATACTTCAAAGGCACTACAGTGAAATTGCACCGCCGTCCATGGAACATGATAGATTTATGCTTTTCATGTCAATGAATATTAGAACAAACACAGATTTGAGACAGTGATCATCACAGTTTTTTGTGCTTTTTAACAAAATGAATATAAACAAATTCTATCACTATTTTCAGAACAGTCTGAAGCTTAAATGCCTCAAACATGGGGCAAAAAAAAAGGCCCCAATTTTTTTGTAGACTGAAATTATGCAGCAAATTTTCTACTTTCCTGAAAATCAGAGACTTATCACCTACCACTCCATCCCAAAACTCAAACTGATTTTCTACAATCACTCAGTCAATCCATCTGTCTAAATCCTTATGGCCCTACAGAGTGGCAAGAGTGTGAAGAAGGTTAATTTCACTGATCACTAATTCTTTTCTTGTGGTTTTCCACTAGTCTTGATTCTACCACAATGCTTGTCTATAGTGTTGGTAGGATTAAAACTCATTTTAGACTATGTCCTAAAAATTATGTGGGCTTGTAATGTTTCTATACAGTATACAGCTGCAAGCCAGATATACATGAGACTCTTTCAAAACAAAACGAACACCTTTCTCAAAGTGTTATTCTTTAGAGCTGTTCTCCCATGAGTAAAATTTACTTCTGTGCAGAGGATCATCACAAGACAAGAGCATAACTCAAGTCCCATTTAAACCCAGATTTGTAGATTACTTGGGAAATTAGCAATTACTTTGACTGGAAAGCGTGCAGGATACATTTTGTAAAAAATCAGCTTAATTGCATGCATTCTAACCACGTGAGGAAAATGATTACAGAGCTCAGAAGGGGTCATGGTAAAGAACAGAAGAAGTTTTTTTGCTGCATCTAATTGACTGTAACATCTCTTAACAATTCTCGTATTATATTTTGATTCTAAAGTGGGATCCCCAAAGTACCTTGCTTCCCCATCATTGCTTCTCCTCCTCAAAGGTCCCCTCTGGAGCAGAAACCGATTAAGACTGTTAAAGGTGACCACAGGAGACCACTGCAGATGGGTCTGCTCCGGGCCCTCCCCATCTCAGGCCACCTAGAGCACTCGCACCCTTGCAGCCTGCCCAACAGGGAGCCGGGCGCGCGCCCCGCACTCCCCATCCCCAGCCGTGCTCCAAGCCCCTCAGGTCACCTCACCGTACAGCGCTGTCTGAACGCATACGAGGCGAGAGAGAGAGAGAACACTTTTAGCAGCAGTGTTGAGAGGGAGGTATTTTTGGTTTGGGTTTTTTATTTAAAATACAAGCACAAGTTCCCTTCAAAGCGAAATGATGGATCTCCTCAATTTGTTACTCCTGAGCAGGATGAGCAGATAAGATAGTCCAAACCACAGAGATCATCCAGAAGAACTAGAAACAACAAGGAAATCGGAAACAATCCCCCCAAAAAGGAAAAAAAACACAAAACACTGCAAAGTGAACTAAGCAGGATCCAAAGACACTCTCAAAGCAATGTTATCTCTAAGATAATTACAATCATATTTCTTGGAAGTGAAGTTACAATTTTGTTTACTTCTCCAGCAGACTTGCTTGTATTACAGGTCAAGCATGTGTGTCACAAACCGCTGGCTTTTCCGCAGCGTTACTGTTACTTATCAGATCTGTTTACCTGGCTAAACAGGTAGTGCTCCCCTCGGCCCCCGAAACGGAAACCCGGCGCACAACGAAAGCAGGGCAGCGGTAAGCGAGGAGGCGCGGGCTGCCCACGGCAGGCAGAGCTCTTTATTTATTGCTCCCAGCAGGTGTCAGATGCCGCAGTTTCTTTACAACCATCAACACCCTGGGGCTTTTTAGTTCCACACACAAGACAAGGAAGATGGGGGATGGCAACTAACCTCAAGGGATTAGGTACCTGAATCCTATCCCAACTACTAGCAGACTCCAGCTGTGTTTAAATGTTTTTTGAAGAATTTCTGATGTTCAGTGGTTGCTGATTACTTCCAGATTTTAGTTCTACGCCAGTGGAGATCTGCTACAAAGAGTTTAGCAGTTGTTGTTAAAAATTGCAATTGCTCCATGAAAATGTCTTCTCTAAAACCAGTTTCAAAAATATTACAGCACTGTTCAAAAAAAAGAAAAGAGAGAGAAACCTACTGACTCTTCACAGTGAGAGAGGCATCAAGCAAAGTGTGGGGGAAGGGAGGAGAGCGGGCAGGGGAGAAAACTAGGATCATATTCACTTTCAGGCCTTCTCAGATTTTCCCTGTATGTTAGAGTGACATTTTTTTCTTTGGAGGGATGGTTTAGATAAATTTTCTACTGACATTTCCTTTGTATTGAGTTTACCTAAGTTATGGTTCATTCTGGGGCATTCCTGGGCCCTTCCTCCATTATTACATATTGATATGGAAAGAATATGTCTATAGCTACCTCTTATATTTGAAGAAGTTATACAATTTAAAATTTGGATATTATAAAATGAAATAGGAAACCGTTTTAACAAAGAAGAAATGTAATCAAATTCTGTTCTCAGCTGCATACATCTCCTAGCGAAGCAGAGGACATCCAGCGAGCTGCATGAAGCAAAATCTGGTGAATCTGAGCTACTGGATCTACAAATCTACCAACAACATGTCACTTGAGCTCCCCTTCAGCTTCTTAGGGGATGAAAAGCATAATCACCATATTTATATCTAAAGACTTCATTGTTTCAGCAACAAAGGAGGCTGGTTAAGGACAGAAAAACCTTCAAAGAAATAATCTAATGTATATAAGTACCTTTTGCATATTACACATTTCTTCACTGAATCCAAGACAAGTTTTGAACACAGTTCAGTAAAAGAGAAGAAAAGATTGCTTTCTTTGTGAGTTTTTTTGTTTTCAGGCATGCACATAGTTTTTAATAGCAGTCAAGGCTAAAACAGACATTTTGCTCTAGTGGAAGAATTTAGAAGAATTATTCTTTCCTTCTCCTTTTTTTATGTAAGTGCAAAATTTTCAATTCATCATGCAAAGCTCCTTCTTGGAAAGAGGAAAAAGGAAAGTGGAAAAGGGGAAAGGGGGGGGGAAGGAGAGAAGGGCAAAAGGAGGGAGGGGGAAAGGGGGAAGCAGAAAAGGGGAGGGAAAGGGAAAATGAAAGCAAAAGGAAAGACAAAGTCAAAATGAAAAGAGAAAAGGAAAATGGAAAGAAAAGAGAGAAAGAGATTGATGGGAGATTTTCCAGGACTGTGTTCCACACTTAGGCAACTGTGAAGCTCCTTAAAATGTTTATAATAAGACAAAAGCACATAAATTAAAACTCACTTTACCTTCATAAGTACTTACTATGTTTGGATAGACACTATTCATATAGCAAAGTTCAATCCTGACGTGAACTTCTTTCAATTTTACAAATATCCAGATGCAGAGCAATACAGGAGCTTACATCTTTTAGCAAGCTCCAGGACAATGCAAAAATAAATTATTTGAGTAGGTTACAGTCCAAGCAAGAAAAGCCAGATAATAATGCATATTCACATATTACAAACCAGACAATTCATTTGTTTCATGGCGTGGAGGTTTCTTGGAAGCCTTTTGGCATTACAAAATGAACATGGGAATATAGATTCCAAATCTTTTCAGATCCAAAATGCATTGAAACTGAATTTACAGATTCCTGATGCATCAATAGCATTATTAACTATTGTTTCATGATGACGTATGCCTTCATTAGAAAGGGATTATTCTGATTCTCCATTTGTTAAATAGTTTTGTGATGGCTAGCTGTATTTGTAACACTAACTCTTGGCATCACGTAGCACACCACAGCCCGCATTGTCCAAGAAAGGATTATTTCATCCCACTACATCGTACCACAACTGACTGTACCTCGTAGTACAAATGCAACCTTGTCATTGCAATTTGTCACACCTTTTTTGTCTGCATTACAGCTCATTGAAGTCTCATCTCCTGCGCTGAATAGCCCACTGCCATATAATACATGACACCGTAATGGAAAAGGCAAGATTACAACAAGGGAGATATTGGTCATACCCTGCACCGTCGAGCTGGCTGCCTCAGCTTACGCAGGTTCTGGAACTGCAGCCAGAGCTCAAGCAGGGGGACACTTGTACTGGCACCACCACTCGTCTCTTGGCCTACCTGCAAATGTGCATCATGTTACCAAATTATTGGTCAACTCAGCAGCAGCTGCCAATTAAAATGTCTGGTATCAAAGTTGCTTGCTACTCAGTTAGATAACAAGATACCTTAGTTATCTAAAAGCCAATGTACAACTGAAAACAGCAAAACCCTCTTCCCCATTCTCACTTTTTGTCTGCCTTTTTTTCCAATAAAATCACCTCTGTGGTATCAAAAAGAGATACAAAGATCAGAATAAGGCGGCAGGAAAGGTTAGCTCTGGCCACACGCCAAGTGACTGGGAGATAGCCAGTGACACCAAGTGTGGGGCATCTGCTTCTCCGGGGCCATTTGCAAATGCTGCGCTTGAGCCAGGGGTGAAAGGACTCGGCTGAGAACCTGTCTTCACTACACATTGGGTCAATTTTATAACTCTATTAGGGGATGGTTAACGAGGACTCGGTGCTTGGTTTAACTTACACTGCAGACGGGGACTAAAACAGTGTAAAAATACCCTAAAGCAAAAAGCAAGAGAGGCTCCTTGGCATTCTCACAAAGCCCGGGGCTAGTCCCCCTCTGGCTCCCCATCTCACCACTCTCTTCTGCCGTAAAGCCTGGTGACAAGCAGCTAGGTTGCCTTGACCACTGTTTTTCATAATGATGAATACTGTCTCATTGTTCCCTCATATTATCCCTGTTTTATCCATCTTTTGTGTACAAGCATAAACCTTAGACTTACACTGTAGATTTCCCATGCAGTGACTGTCTTTGTTATATGTTTGTAAAGTGCTTAACTCAGAGAGTCCATGGCCTATACGTGCCAGTGTTATAAAATTATAATAATAGGAGGCAGGTTATTTGGAGGGAAGCACATGAATTTCTCAAAAAGATATGTGCTAATTGGGGGGAAAAAATCAACAGTGAAAAACTCTCAATAGTTAGCAGAGTAAACGAAATACATGAGTGAGCAGTTGCTTGTTTTATTATTTTAATCATTGTGAGAAATCTTATAAGAAGCTCCCCCTCTCAAGAATTATTTCCATCTCGTTAACATGGAAGCTAACTCGGAAGTTTCAGTTTTATGTGGCATACAAAAAAAATTCATCCAGCACAGCAAAACAACACACAGCAGGGAAACATCTTAGATAAAACTGATGTGTAATTCCTGCTATTTCTAACATATCTAATGAATGCATTTTAATAGAGCAACACAGTAGTGACTAAGATTTCATGAATCATAGACATAGGGAAAATATTTGTGTGTAAAAAATATTATTCACATCCTACCGCTTCTGATTTTGTCACAGAACAAAAATTTTACAATACATTTAACACCACAGAGTAAAATATTCTGTTTTACTATACTAAAGTGTTTCTGCTGCTTTCAACAAACCCCACAGGTGCTTTATATCAGTACAAACTGTATTTCTAATCCTCAAAATGAACGCATGATATTTCAGATTCAGACCATATTACTTGGCACAATTCAAAATAACCCATCTGCAAAAAATGCTTTCCAACAGCTAAATTTCAGTTCATTGTCGAAAGACAAATATGGTACAATAACTTGCAAAAGAACTTCATAAATGCTCTGATTGATACAGCTGGTTTGACCCCACCTGCCAAGTTTCGCAAGACATCTCCCCTCCCTCCCCGCATAATGTTCCCCATCCCTCGGCAAATTTGCAGGCTCGCAAGCTAATCGCTTTACAGTTATCTTTGAATCCATCACACAGCCAGGCTGCAAAGGACTCAACTGGGCACTGTGTTTTCCTCCTTCAGTCTAGTTCCTTTTAACTTAGTAGCAGCACTTTACAACAGACGAACATCAATTAATGCTAAATTATAATGGGATTCATGTGGGATCGCATATTACAGCCTCCTTGATGCCAAAACCTTTCACAATAATGAATGTTTTACAGTGAATACCCAACACATTTATAATGATTTTGCCATTTCCTGGAAAGTGTTGCCAATCTACCTTTGATTCTGAAGAAACTGCACATCTTTATCTATTTGAAAATAAGAACTTTTGCTCATGAGATCTACACAAAGGCTCTTTCATGTAGGTCAAAGGATGTTTCCCCCATGCCCATTTAATATGTTTTCTGTGAAGTTCTGTGTGCTGCCCTTAGGGCCATCCGCATGCTGGCGATATGCATGTAAGATGCACAGCAAGTTTTTCTTTTCCCCCTCAGAATCACAATATCTACAGTTCCATCTGCCCTGCAATGAAACTTGTACCTCCATTTATTTTTCAAGCATTTTTAAGTGCCACACATACAGTAAACTACTGCTTTATGAATAGGCCCCTAAGACAAGGATCACAGTTTACAAGGAACTTAGGTTTAAGCTAGTTTCATCTTGACAATGACTGACATGTCTCTTAGAGAATATTATATATTTAGAGTACTTTTGAAGGTGCTGTACTTAAGAAACATGTCTCATCATACTGCATGAACTACTGAACTAAGTCTTAAATGTTTAAAGAAGGGTCAAAAAGGCACCCTGCTACAAAAGTGTGCAAACTACACCTGACTAATACCAGAACAGAAATCCATGCAATGAATAATTTTCTGCAAGTTTTCTTTCCATTTAAAAAATCTTACACTTTATCTCTGAATATCTATCACAGAGATTACACCTGGAACTGAAGTCTTAACAAAGCAAAGGTCAAACTCCAAGAACAACAACAACTAAAAATGTACATCACATTCTTCATAAACTTTACGAGAATTTCCTCAACATATGCTTCTCCATTTATACAACAGATCAAGGAAGGCTAGAATCCAATTTCAAATCAAATAACCTCCATATCGATGTGTGGTGCAGTTGACAGTGCACTCTCATCAACTCTGTGCTTTCTGGTGGGTAATGTGCACAATATAACTTAGAGTAGCCATTTGGCAGAAAACTGCTGTAGTCAAATTGAAATAGCCTTTAGTTCCTTGGTTAAAATGGAGAGCCATAATGTATGCTTGTCATTTGATGAAAAATAGCACGTTTAAATTAAGAAAAAAGAATTTCCCGTGAAGATGCGACACAGCACAATGACACAGATGTCAGGAGCTTATTTAAAACTGTTAAAGCAGAGTACAGCACAGAGGCGCAATTTGTTAGGAAACACAAGATCATGTGCCAGTGACTAGAGATTTGCTGCTGGATTCTTGTCATAGGTAGTGATAAAATATGAGTTACCTACAGATAATTACTGGCTCCTCAAGGGACGTGACACCCTTAAACTGATATCACAACATGGCACAAACGTACATTGCACCAAAAGACGTAAAGGCCACATTTGATCACATGATATAGCTAGTCTCATCTAACATTATACATTTAAGAAACGTACAGTTGTTTTTAAAGAAATGAAATCTGTTTGTCGGCCCACACTAGTAAGGAGTCAATTAGTATAAACAAAAACTCATACTGAAGAAAAGATTAAGGATGAGATCTAAATCCATTGAAGGCCAGGGAAAATTTTCCACTTGCATCAATAGATTCTTGTAAATGTCCAGCTATTGCACTCAAATAAATCACAAGGCTAAAACAGGGCTCTAAAACGCCTATCTTAAAAAATAATCTTAGTGGTTTTGGAGAGCTGAAGTTATTTCTCTGCTTTTCCTAGCATTACTGGACTGTATCATCAGGACAGTAGATTGAGGATTGACATCAGCCAGTAGATTGAGGAAAGCAACTACTCTCCCTTCCTCAGTACTCCTTAGATCTCACCTGGGACACTGCATCCAGTTTCACCTCTCCAGTGCTCATTAGATCCCACCTGGGACACTGCCTCCAGTTTCGGCTCTCCAGAGAGCTCCAGTACCAGAGAGATGTTGATAAACTTGAGCGAATCCAGCAGAGGCCACGAAGATGGGCAGGGACATAACGCATGCCGCCTGCGCAGAGAGGCTGAGGGAATGGGACTTGGGGAGCCTGAGGAAGAGACGGCTTCGGAGAACTTGACAGCAGCTCCCGGGCCCACGGGAGGTTACTGAGAATACAGAGCTGGGCTCTTTACTGAGCGCAAGGCAGGAGAATGGAAATGGTGGGCATAAATTGACAAAGGAGACATAAGGGTGTAAGGCTACATGGAGAAGAAACTTCACCAAGATGATAACTGTGCATTGGAACAGGTTTCTGAGAGAAGCTGTGAGATCTCCATCCATGGAGGTCTGCACGGCCCGACAGCACCGAGCACCTGGGCAGTGGTGCTCCAGCTCAGAGCCGGAGGCTGGGCTGGGCGACCGCCCTTGGCCCCTTCAGCCTCAAGGCTTCCGTGATTCTCTCAGCTAAATAAGAAGCACAGCAACACTGCGATGGCTTCCTCCTAGTATATGAAGGCATGCATGTTAGGGAAACTACAGTGATAAAACCAGATGAGAGCTGCTTGTTTTGTGTAAGAATCAGCATTCACTGCTGAAATTTATATATCATTTAAGAAGGTTTATATGGTAAACATTTGTCCGTACCACTTTGCTAACAGTACTGCTTTCAGAACATATGAAATTTGAAAATCTGTGTTAATTCAGGGAAAATCTGTGTTAATTCAATGCCATATGGCTAGGGGCATGCATCCAAGAAAGTGGCATCTCAACAAATGATAAGAAGAGCTTTCCAAATGTGGAGGTTTAGTGGTGAATCCAGTTGACTGGCTGCTTAAAGACTCAATACTAGACAGTGTCAGAAACATACAGACCTCTCAAGGGCCCCACCTCCCTATCTTTATTTTGGGAAAGGTTCTTCCTCATTTCTGATGGCAACAGCAACTCCAGAAGTGTTTGGGGAGGTTTTCATGCCTGCTCTGTTTCCCTAACACTCTTTGAGCAAAGATTATATTCTGCCTCCACCTCACTCAAAACAAACTTCGACAGGAAGAAACAGGGGAAAAGCCAATAGTGTACTGGCCACTGCTGTACGTGATACTCTGAAATTTCCCCAGCTAGGATGCCAGAATGCAACGTGAGCCAAACAACACTACACAACACTGCTAGGAAAAATAACTACTAACTGCCAGGAAAGCTCCTGTAAATAGAATAACCACAAGATAAAAAGTTCAAAGGAGGACCAGATAGTCTACAATCTGAAACTTTAAAATATCATTTTATGTGATCTAAGGACAAGGCAGATATTTAGCAACTATTAATGACTACAAAGAAATTCACCCACCAATAACGTACTGGAATCAGTCAAGATTTACATGAAGACTGAGAACAGTATGACATTATCTTGCTTTTACTTTTACCCAGTCAAGTTTAATTGAAGAAGCTACTTAACAATATGTGGATGAAGGCCTAACATGGTTTGTACATAAATATAAGTAAAAATATATATGAGAAACATAAAAGGACAAGACAAATTTTAAAAAATTGTTTTCTTCTTCAGATTAATAATTCTATCACTACATGGTAAATCAGACTAAAAAAATCTAATTGGAAGTAAAAAAGATACTGAATATATCAAAACTGTGTAAGAACTACTTTGAATAATGTATCAGAGAGTAACCAGAAAACCTACAAACTTTCAGATACAGGACACAAATGCACATGAGTGAGTAGTCCTACTGGATCCAGTGGGATTAATCAGCATGTGAAAAATTACTCCTGCAAGCACCTGAAGGATTAGAACTGTAATTTAGTCATTTCCCAAGAAAACAATTCCCCCTACCTGAGTGGTTTTGGCCAAGAGGTGGTATTACGTTATTTAATTATTATATTTTAGAACTCTGATTCTTGACTCTCTGCTGGAAATGTATAAACCTTTTAAAGATTTCTCAGACTTTTCAAAATTCATGTTCTTGTTTAAACCTGTATAAATATTACTGATGAAAATTTTTACCTAAATCAGTTTGCTCATTATTAGCTGCTAGCAGACATTAGGGATAAAATATGCTTGTGATCTTAGCTAAATGTATTTTGTGTCATTCGTAGCTGACTCTCTCACAAGGGAAGTTGCATCAGACCAAGTCAGCACGCGATGGGAAACCTCCAAAGAAAAGCTTCTGTCAGTGTGAAAAGTAGTGCTAGTAAGAAATTACATGATATTTTTTCTTTAGAGTCAGTACTCAATCAGTAACCTACAGAAACGCATTTCTCAGAGGTGTTGCCACAAGACTTAAAACCAACAGTCTCAGCTTTTATGGTAATGAATAACTGGGGGTTACTCATGATCTCCTGACTGGATTCCATATATAGAATTTTCTATGCTACTTTTATACTTTTTAAAATGTAAACTGCAATATATTACCACATATCCTAAATATACACGAGATGCATGATGGCCAAATTCTTGTTGCTGAGACAAATCTAATTTTCACTGAAAAAAGTGAGAGTCTTCTCATTGATTTTGGTGATAATGGGATCAGATTTTATGAGAAGTAGCTCAGGACATATCCTAGTCTAAGTTTTCTACTTACTAGACTACTATGAATAGCAAGGGAGTTAATTATTGCCTCATTATTTCACCTATACTATAGAATTAATTAAATTAATTGTGATTTTATCTACTTCCTGTTTTCTTCTTATACTCACAATTTAGGGGGGTTTTTTTAAACATGAATGAAGGTTCAGAGTATGACAACATAAATAGTAACAACAAAAAAGACAGAAAACACTCACAAGAAAACTTCCACAACATACATACCATCAAACCTGCAGAAATTTGCATTTTGAAAGGAAAACAAAAGTGATCCTTTCATATTCAGCAAAGACTACAAGAAAAAAATGTCACAGAATAGTACTACATTATGAGTGCAAAATAAACTATTCCATATTCATTGTATATGATGAAGTATTAATAAGAAGATTTAAAAGTAACCAACAACCAGAAGTATTAAAAGAAAAATGAGACATTTCTCTTCTTTTTTTTAAGAACAGAGATATTTCTATGTGAAAGAAGAGCCATACAATGGAAATTCCTTTTAAGAGAAAAACATCATTACAAATCCCCAATATTACACTAGAATGTAAGTTTTGTTACACAGAAGGCGAAGAGACATTCCTGGGCCCATAATTACTAGTTAGCTTGTTAATAAAAGAAAACTCTGAAAAATACCTAATTTGTTGAGTTCACTGCGAGGAAGGTGCCTAAATATCTTACATGGAGCAATAAATACAGGGATTCTATCAGCCAACACTTTTATCAGAAGGAGGGGGAGCAAACTTGCTCTTTTTACAGTGTTTCCTCAAATTGTCTTAGCATGAATTGCAGGTTGGATTGAAATATATTTTATTGGCAATTCAGAAAGAAAAATTTTACACTCATACGGCCATCTACTTGGTGGCAGGCAAAGCTTCGGGGAGCGCGCAGCACTGCTTGTGAAGCAATCACGCATTATCTAGAGGATTCTCGTCTTTCAGGCTGTGTGAGGTACATGTGAAATTCCATTACAGAGTTTGCATCTCCATCATTTATTATCTACAGAGACAGACTGGTATTTCTTGCAATCGGGGAGGAAAATACTATTCGGATAACAACTCAATTATGTCCTAAAATTAAGTTCTAGAGAAAAGTTTGTGCACTGTATAGCTCATCCAAGTATCTTTCAGAGCCTCCTAGCTCTGAAAAAGCAAATTGTGAAAAGATATTTTGAAGCAAAATGTAAATAAATATAAGAAATATTAAGTGATGCTGAAAGATACCATATACATTTTAAAGTATATTTCATCTTTAAATGTCTTCCTCAGTAGAGTAACAATTTCTTTTAAGAGATTTCACTCCCCACACACTTCTTGGGAGAAGAGACGTTTGAGAGAGGGAGTTTGAGAGGAAGGGAAGTTGTCTGGCGCATCTGAGTCACGCAGACTTTTCAAGCAGCACATTCTTCTTTCTTTAATTGCTCATTCCAGAATAGCAGTCACAGAAACTTTATAATTTTATTGAGGAAAATCAATGCATTCTCATTTAACTGGAGCTTTAAGAAATATTTCATTTGGTACTTTTTTAGTTTAATATTTCAAGGGACAATGTTAGTTTCAATTAAAAAAAAAAAAAGACAATATTATGATATTCACTTTCTGTTGTAAAAAAAGACCCAAAACAATAGCTGGTGCCCTTCCCGAAACCATTTGTCACTGTTATGCAGACACACCATGCAGCAATCATAACTCAGCCAACAAAAGGAACACAAATTATTGAACAATAGTCTCTGTGCAGAAATACATGCATATCTTAAACGTTGCCACTTTTCACAAACTTCTCATGATTCCTGCGACAAAATCTGATAGCTCCAGCTATTTGAATCAAGAGACTCTCTCTCTCCTTCATCCCCAAAAGAGCTTTGATTTTAAAAGTTGCTGGTCCTCAGGAATGTGACTTAAATGTACTCAAACAGCACCAAAACAATAAAATAAATCCAAAATATATTAATTTTAAGCATTTTTTTGACAGAAAGATTTTTGAACACGTTATTTGTATAATGCAACAGCAAATAGGAGTTTAGCAAGCAATCTGACAGTTTTCTCATTATCATAAGTGTTTCATTAGCCATAGATAATGCAATAAGTAGACAAAATTTTCAGTGGAAGAACTTCATAGTGAGTGTGGTGCAGCATCATGTTTATGCACTGTTATCAAGCCAAATACATTTCTTCCATGAAAAAGAATGTTTAAGATCCAAGAAAGAGTTTTCAAGTTAGTCAATCCACTTAGTTTTGATGAATTCATAATATTTCATTCATTTTGACATTTAAATAAACTTCTTCCTACATTTTCATGATACAAATTTACATTTATAAAATAAAAACATTTAAAACTAAAATAATTGAAATCCTGAAACTCCCGAACTCCTGCAATCTAACCTTCCTAATACAGTTCCACTCACCATCCTGTAAGCAGCCTATAAAGAATCCATAACTGCTAACTGGATGAATACATAGGATTATAGGAATTGGCAGTTCGCAATAGTCACTCTAGATCTGTATTCAGCAAAGGTTGGCACAAGAAGTTACACAGGAAGCTACCAGAAATACAACTTTAGGAATTTTGCACTAATTTTCATGCAGAAAAATTCCCCTCATCATCATGATAAATTATGAGTTACTTGGCATTCTAAGCAGAAGGTAGTACGTTTCTTCACAAATTCTATTTTAGCAGGCATTTTAAAAACTTACATATTTGATTAACAAAACAACTACTAGACAAACCTCAGCAGCAGACAATGCAATGACCTGGATGATCTAGGAGACTATGAAAGCAGCAGCAGCATGTCTCAGGTTTATATTGCTGAACAACAAAGCATTATTATTATTAACTCAGTAATGGTTTTTCATATTTGAAGCACTCAAAACTTTAAATAATACTCCAAACACAACGAGCAAATGTCATTTATTTTATTTAGAGATGAAAAGATTGAGGCAAAGAAACCTAAGAGACTTGACAGCATATCAGCATCAAACAGTGCATGGGGTTTCAAATGAAGCCTTGCCCCAAACTTAGCTCTGCTGATTCTGCATTAGTTGCTCGAAAACCGCGCAACCAGAAAAGCTCCAGAGGGAATCTCTTCTTCTGGTATCTACATACAACCACATGCTCACAATTTTTATCAGATGCTAGAAAGCAAACAGACTTCAATTGCCTCGGTAGTTTTAGAGGAGCCTTGCAGTGATTTCTAAGCTACAGCACTGCCGATTTAGTCAAAAACAGTCTTTCCCCTGAGCTGGGCTGGAAAGAGATTCCAGCATTTTGCTGGGCTAGAAGTGCTGTTCCAGTATCCGAATGTGATGAAAACCCTGAGTGCTGAGAAGGTCGCGTCCTGCACAGCTGCTTTGTGTCCTGCCGCCAGGCTGAGCCGGTTTGCGCCCAGACTGTGCCCGGGCAGATCCTCCGGAGCGGGATCCCAACAGCGCCCAACGGCTGCAGCCCGTCCAGTGCCACCACAGGCAAAGGCTGAACCAGTTTATTCTAACTTTATGACAGCTGTTGAAATGTCATGAAACTTGTCCATCCTCCACTGGGTACCAGAGCGGAGACAGTACTTTCCTACCGTGCCTACGCCTCAGCCTCCCCTAGGGGCCCTATTGCTCACTTTGTGTTGTCTACTTTTAGAGGTCACTAAGGAGTGAACAGTTGATAAATTAAATTACCCTTTCTTATACAGGGCAAAGTTGGGGCGCTAAGTCCCTGCCCAGCACCAGAGAAGGGTGGTCTGTTAGTGGCAATGTACCTCGTAAAAGCTGCACTGAGGGGTCTGCACTGCTCCTCTCTCTCTCTGTAAAATTTGTGACAGCCCAAGCAGATCGTGCCAGACCTGGAAAATACTGGCTTCAAGTCCTTGTCCATCGCCGGGCCAAGACTGGCTCTTCGGCAGCAGCAAACCCACTGCCTGCCCCAGACTCCTCCGATGCTGGTGCACAGGGAAGGCAAGGACAGGACTGCGAGGGGGCCCCAGACGTGAACGCCTCCCTCTTTCCGTTCCTTCCTGAATGCTGTCACAGAGAGAAGCAGATTTGAGCTCAAAATTTGTGAAGCACAAGTAAGTGCCTTTCAGTAAAAAGAAGAGAAAACGTATTTTAAATGCTGTGCTAGACTCTTAATGCCTGGCTTCTGCGTAGCCAAAGCTTGTTTGTTAACACGTCGTCTAGTTGATTCCACATTCCAGTTACTTGTCATTAGCGAGAGGCTAACTAAGATTAAAGACTAGGGATTTCAGCAGCTGTGAGTTGGTGTTGCGTTTTTGTTGGTTTTTTGAGAGTTGCTTGTTTGGGGGGTTTGTTTGTTTTTAGCTGCGGAAAGATTGCAGAGGCTAAATGAAATGAGACACGCTTACTAGAGAAACTTTGATTTAGCCAGCAAGCAAGCGTGGCAAGAACCGCATTCACTGGATCGTCACGTGCTTTCTGTTTGGCTTCAGCAAAAAGCAAACCAAGAAATAAAACGTATTTACGATAACTGAAAGGAAAACTATGACTAGAGAAATTGCCAAACCCGTGGCAACGATCTGCGCTCGCACTGTGAGACCAGCTGCTCTAGCCTTCCTCATTTGTAAGTTCGCTGTTGGAAGGGTGCATATACCCCATTACTGGAGCTGTGCACAACCTAGCCTGACCTAAATGCCAAGAAATAAGCAAGTGAGAGTGAAGCATCAGTGGCAAATTGGAATCTAAGGCCTTTTGTGCTTGTTAAATGGTGGAATGATTATAATTGGAAAAAGTGATGTGCATTAGTTCTGAGTGAATGTACCAGAAATGACAAGCGTGTAACTTAATGATTACTTCACAACACCCAGCACTGCCTTCCAGGCTTGCGCTGAGAAGCTCAGCCCTACAGCAGAGCGAACCGCCTGTCTTCTCCCGCTGTTCACAGGCATCCTCCACAGGTCACATGGAAATAACCCTGAAGTGATAAGTCTTGGTTTAGGAAGTCTGCTGCTTAAGCCTGGGTAAGTCATTGTGACAGAGGGTTTTCTGCTCTCTCCACAAACCTGTGTGTGTATCAGGAGCAGCTTTAAAGGAGACTACGTACTCATCATTTATGCTCACACGTAGTAAGGACATTAACAGAAATTCTGCCAGTCAACCTCCATAAGACTTATTCATTTCCAACAAGATTATTTTGCACATTTCCATGCTATAGATCACCACAAGAGTACCAAAAACAGCAGGAAGTTTGTTTAGATAAACTAATAAATGATTTCCATAATAAGAAAATTAATACTTAGTAATTATAATTAAACCCCTTTTTGCAGCTGGCAGAAATGAATTTCCAGAATATTAGAAGTCCAGTACAATTAATTCTTCTTCATGTTAAAATGACTACTGTCTAGGAAAAGTCTTGCCAAGCATTTCCTGGATGATAGGCATGTGCTTTATAGCAGCCTCATATAAAGATTCAGGGTTAAATGCTCAATGAAAATGTATAGTACATAAATCTACACACAAAAGTGGCAGGCAAAGTGTCAAGGAGCAATCATCTCCAAAGACAGTTTACCCGCACAACAGGGACCTTGTCATGGTCAGAGTTAAACAGGCTCTGGATGGGACTGAACTTCTGTCTGTGTAAACCAGTCAGAATTGCAGAGTTTACAAGGAAATTTGAACTTTGCAATTTAGCAATATAATCAAACATTCTGATTCTAGGTACTTTTCACAGGGAAGAACCTCTCGCAAAACTACACACCAGACAGCATGCCGTAACAATTTTTTATTGACATTTATATGTAAATTTAAATGTGCTGGTTTTTAAACTGAAAAAAATCCCCATCTTCCCAAGTAATGGAGAGCTACTTTTAATTAAGTGGAAAGTTGCAATCCCTTTCGAGATCCCTAGGTGGGGTGCCTTAGAAAACGATGCAAAAGTTTAGTCTAGGCAATATTAGTTGGCATGATACAGATGATAGAGACCTCAGTATCAAATATAAAATATAAAGGTGATCTTAAAAAAAAAGACATATAACTTCTTGACTCTCATTATTCATACAGTTATTGAAGCTCTCATAAGCCAAGAGGCAGCCAAATACTGTAGACATTTTACAGGTGTGCAAAATGAAGCCAAACAGTCCCAATGACTCCCACAAGTAAATAACACATGCAACAGCAGTCCCCAGAAGCCTCGAGTCCCGGAGAGGGAGCTCTGCCAACTCTCAGCATTTTGCCAACTCTCACAATAGAACAAAATGCAGTCCTACTTCTATACAAATCCGTCTTGTTTTTATGATGGAAGGTCTAAGGAACTTGTGCAAGTTCAAAAGCCAAGAGTAACTATTGCCTTCATATTTCTTACTTCAGGTATGTCAATCCTACAGGGCAGTCAGGAGGTTCCCGGTTTTTCCCTGTGCCTTTCCATGCAATGTTTGGAAGGATGGACACCAGGGAAAGACTTGTTCTCCCTCCTTCTCTTTCATTAGTAATATTCATTTGAATATGATTTACTATGGAAAAGGTTTTTAATAAGAAATGCTTTTTTACATTTATTAGTGGAAAGATGGCCTGACAGTTGGGAAGGAGAATGTATTATAAAGACGATAGTGCAGGTAATATCCTGTATATTGAGTCTAATCACCCATTTAAAGTTAAAACAGGAGTTGTTAAGAATATAGTGAATCACACTCTAATGATTAGTGATGAGAATCACCTAGATAATGAAATTGGTATTGAGAAACAGATTTTTCGGCAGGATGATTATCCCGCAAGATTGATTAAAAGGATAATTGTAGAACAATGTAACCTTTTCCATAATTATAGTGCCGAACTTGTTTAAAGCCATTTGTCATAACAGTGTGGCTCTGCCATATCACAAAGAGACTGACCACTGATTAACAAGATATTTATTATCTTCCAGGAAAGTGAAGTATTGTCACACCTGTACAAGGTGGTTTTAATATCTCTGCATTGAAAGTTAAGGATACAGTAAAATCACTGGAGGTACTCAGAGCTATAAAATTCCATGTGGTTGCACATTTTCTGATTGCTGAATCCTGACGATGAGTTTTCCATCTCTTTTACTGCGAGATCCCATGAGACTAACACTGTAGCACTCTTCCGCTTGTACTGGCATGTTTACGAGACTAGACTGCTTTTCAGCAGTTGGCACAGCAAAAGAAAACATCAGACAGCTTTAAAATTGCACTCACAAGAACTTTCAAAAGCAAAAGATCTGCAGCTGGAGATGTTAAGAGTTCCAGTCTTTGAGATACAGCTGTGGAGAAACTGAAGAACTTCTTGGGTTTTGAGTTCTTTTAATTTCTCAATGAGTTTTATTTGCTTCAATGAGAAATTTCCCAGATTTCTAACAACTTTCTGGCATTCTTCACAACAGTGTGAAATCTTCCAACAATTTAGCTACACATTCAAGTAGTAGAGTGTTAACATACAGGAATTTTTTCTTCATCAAGAATGATGAAGTCAGACAGCAGATTTCCAAAATGAAATAAAGTCAACTATAATGATGCTGACACCAATGTGAGCTACAACATTCTAGGGAAAGAAAAGAAATATCCAGTATCCACAAGTCAAAAATGGTAATGCATTTTCTCCATAGACTGGATTTTTTCAGACAATGTTATAAGTTTAGAGACAAGCTTCTCTCTTAGCTTTCTTAAGACAAAATTGCTTTTTTGTTCTTAATGCTACCATGTGAGACACTTGAATGCCTAAAGTAGTACCTACAGCTTTGTACAAGGCAACACTCACCAGATGTGTATGAGAAAGATTCTCAGGCACATTAAGTGGCTGTGCTTTTAAAACAGGACCACCAAGTCATACGGGAGGACCTCTTGCAATCATCAAGTCCAAACAGGGCTATCCCAACACTTGAACAAGCCAAGTTTTGAAAACCTCCACAAATGGAAATTCCACAGCTTCTCTGGATAACCCAAGCCAGCACTGCGCTACCCTCCTAGTGAAAAAGTTTCTCTTACATGCCCCTTCTTCTACCATCTGCCATTACCAAGAAGAGCTTGGCTCTGCTCTCTTTGTCACTCCTCAGTTGTAGGATGCTGCTAGATTCCCCTCTTGGTTTCCTCTTTGCCAGTCAAAACAAGTCCACTCTCATGGCCTTTGTGCAACAGGCCCCTAACTTCTTGGGAGTCCTCTACCAGATCATCTCTATTTTCTCAATATCCTTCTTGTACAAGGGGAGCACAAAACTGGACCCAATATTCCAGGTGAAACTTGACCTGTGCCAAGTAGAAGCGGATAATAATTTCACTCAATCTGCTGACTACACTTCTCCTCCTAATGTACTCCAGTATACAGTTTGCATTATTTACAAAGAGCACCCACTGCTAGCATCCACCATATTCCTATGGCTGTTATGCATCCACTTGGTTTCCAGTCCATACTGACACACAGGGTTATTTCACTCCAGATGCAGAACTTTGCATTATTCCTTGTTGAACTTCCTGAGGTTTCTGTTAACCCTGTCTTGCCGTTCCTCAGTTTACCTGAATGGAAGCTCTGAACTCTACTGCGTGGGATACCAACCCCCACCCTTCACTTCATGTCCTCTGCTGGGGCTGAATTTTATCTTTTCATCCAGGTCACTGGTGAAGACATTGAACAGTATAAGCCCCAGTATCAACCCTTCAGGTCATACACAGGCTTCATCCTAAAGCTTGATATATTGTTATTATTTCTTAAATTTATATTTTGAGATAAGCTTAACATGCTGTGGCATCATAAAGTACATTTTAACATCAAAAAAGTGTGTCAAGAATCTACAGATTGATCAGGTGTGGAGTGATAGTGGAAGGCAGAAATTGCTCGTTAACTCTGTATTTTGGTCAGGCAGCCCAAACTATCAGAGATATAGCCATTTTCATCTGGGAATGATTTCATTCTCTTTGAGGTACTCTGATGGAATAAATAGAACACTTGTCAATAAGACTAATAATACACTATTAGTCAATAAGACTAAGAATACACTATTATTATTGGGCTACCACGCTTCAAGTTTTTAGGTATCGCTTTGTGATAATGAAGTATTCCCATTAACATGAAAGCATATTTGAGGGCTAAGAGTAGCTACAGACTGAGTTCTTCATTCTCCTCGTATTCTTGTGGTCTGCAGAATACTAACTATGGGAATCCACCATCTGGTGAACACATGTAGGATGTGACGCAGCCCAGGGATAGGACAATAAGCAGCCTACTTCAGGTGAGTAACTATAGCCCCTCTTCTCTGCCCAAGGGAATGACTGATTCCTTCCCCTCCTCAGCTGGCAAGTGATAGTCCATTAGTGGATCAGCAAGAGGCTTTATTTATTTTAAGTCACCTAGGGTTCTTGCGTTCATTTGTAGAAGCCAGTGGCAGCAATTCCAGACACTAATGAGTAATGACATGGCAGGAGGAAGGATGTGGCACACAGTCAGTGTGCAGCTGTGCACCGCTTGATTATGCGCCGAGCTAAGAAGCAGGCAACAGACGGACGGCAGGGACCCCCGCTAGACCTCCCGCCAGACGCCGCTGGAATGGGAGCAGCCCCTGAGCTGCACCACTGCAAGCCCCAGCCACCAGGGAGAGCTACCAAACAGTCAGGTATTACGGAAGGGTAAACATAACACAGGCCGGCAGAAAACAGAAAGAAAAATCGAAAGGTACAGTGGTTCATGCTTAATTATGGCCTAAACACATTACTAATACGGTATGTCCTACCCATGAATTTCCTCTCACACATTTGGACACAAAACATACACATCAATTAACGCAGCAAAAAATTATTTTTCTTCATCAGTCTTTGCAACACAATCCCACACCCCTACGTCTAGGTCCGTACCTTTGCTGATTTGACATTAGGAAGGTCTGGGATTGCGAGGCAGGAGGCAGGGGGACAACCTGCTCCACAGTTTGCAGAGAAAGACAGGACTCTGCTCCAAGGTAGCGGAGGCTGCATTAAATCCCAAGGCAAGGTAGTCTTTTTGCTTATATTACTTTGTGTGATTCATATTTATAATGATTCCCTCCTGCTGAAAAGGCCTGGCTGCCTGTTGTTTCTGCTCAGTCATCCCCATCAGTTTTACAGATGGATTTTACCAGAGTGGGAGAATTAGGGCAGGAGTGTGTGTGACTGTTATTGTTTAACAGTTGATGAAGAATGACAGTAGAAAAGTAGTTAAGAAATCTTATTTTGCTGTCATCTCTGCTATGTGAAACTTTACACACCTACCTCAGATAGTGGGCAAATCCTTGCCTTAAGATTTTCGTTATGATGTTTCTCAAGGGATGAGTGGAATTATTTGCTTTTCGCTCATATAGGGTATCTGCTTCAAAGGTTAAAATACAATGGAACTTCCCTGAATTTTCTCTGTGTAGACATGGATAGCTCTGGAAAGACTATAGCATGAAGACAGAAAGTTCCATAAAACTGACATTTCTTTTTAAAAAACATGTGTGTGCCAATGGAGGTTCATTTCTCCTGAAGCAGATGTGTGAAAAAACATTGCATGCCTTTCCTAGAACAAAAGTGAGAATTAATTTCAAAGCTCTGACAGATCTACAATTAATATTACAATTTTGGGGGGAAAATCATCCAACAGCAGATTCAGACAATGTGGAAAAATACACCGCCCATATTTGGGTTGAAGATCTCATGCTACTTTTGTAACTTTGGTTCTATTGTCACTTATAATAAAACCAGGGGAAAGACCTTGAGAGATAAGCTGCTTATTTGTTCCTGAAGCTTTGATAGCATGTACATTGCTGTGTGATCTTTATAAACTCAGAGGTGCTAAGCACAGCTTGTTTTTGAAAGTCAATGCCAGCAAGAGACAGACTTTTTGTAATAACACCCGGTGAGCTGTGGCACTTGTATACTCGCATATATGTGTCTGTGCCAAATCCTTACCTAGTCTGCATTAACAGAGCTCTTTGACTTCATGCTGGGGATCTGGCCCAAAATCCACTTTGTGAATATGTATATCTAGCTAGGATATTCTAGAGGATATTTTTCATCCTCACCCTAACCAAACAACTCCAAACACCATAAAAATAGAAATAAAAATAGTAAACTTCTCCTTTTTCTCAATTTTTACAGGATAGAGACCGATCAGAATAGACAGGAGTTCTCCGTTTGCTTTTTTCAATGATCCAAATGAACAGGTAGATGGTTATAGAGGAAATTATTGAGAAAAAGAGTCAAAGAAATGAGTTTGTCAGTTGTCCTAATTCCACATGCAAGCAGACCTCAGCTAACCTGAACTTTGAAAAAAGAAACGGTACTTTAAAATAAAGCCTGCAATAATCCTCCTGGGCAACATACACAAAATCAGGTAAAGGACTTATCGGAAAAGGAGGATTTGGGGTAAATTTCTCCTTGCATTATCCTACTTTGTTGCTGAATTGCAGTGTGTGTTTGCATCTATGGACAACTCAGCTACAGCAGTCTGAAAGCAATCCAACACCTCAGCCAGTTTTCCCTCCGTCGGGACAAGTGCCACGGTCTGCGCTGACTCGCAAGCTGTGCCTTACCGGCTACCTACGAGGTGGCTGCAGAAGGTGGTCCCTGCTGCGCGAGGTGGCTGCCGTAGCGGGAGAGGCCACGTCAGACCGCGAGAGCTGCGCTGTGCAGAGCTGCCCGCGCCAGCCTGGAGATCCTGCGCCCGCTCCGTGTGCCTTCCGCAGCGCGCTGGTACGGAGAGCTGTGCTGAGCTACTGCGACGATCCGGCAGGTTGGGAATGCCACAGCCTTTTTCTTTTCTTATCTAATTGTCCCTTTTTCCACTTTTTTCCCCCTTTCCTTTCTTCCGCTCTGTGCATCCCATTGAGAACTACCTCACAGCCCAAATCCTCACGCCTCAAAACCCCACCCAAGCAATGGACAAACTGGAGGGTAACACACTGTTTTATTCCAAAGAGGGTTTGTTTGACACTCTGCACCACGCAGGCTGTTCATCTTTGCTTTTCTGTCCTACGAGCAAAATAGTGATTTAGTTGTATAGTGGGGATGCAGTTATCCAGAAGGAAAGCACTTATCCTGACGACATCAAGCACTGGCATAAATGCACATCAACCACAGTTTCTGATTTAAAATGATTTTTTTTGTACTCAGGTGACAGGGCAATATTTTCTTGTTTTTCTTTTCTTTGTGAGCCTGTGATAGATTTCACAACAACAGAGCAATCCTGTAGCACTTTTATAGCCAATGAATTCAGGAAAATGAGGGGTCCTGTCCATTAGTTCATCTTAAGTCCAGAGTACTGACAGCATGGCAAGTATGGGAGAAAAAGTATTAAAAAAAAAAAAAAATCACACTTCATAATATCGAAAACTTTTGGCAACACTCCATAATAAAGAAAACTGACTGTAGACACAGGTGCACAAGAACTTCCTACTGAAGCAGAGTTGTAGCCCATTTTGATCCATTACACCACTTCCCAGATGTGCTGAAGGAGATAAGTGAAGTGCATAAATCTGACTTCCCAGGAAAACTCTTCCAAAACCAAACCTATAAATTCTGATAAATAATAATCTAATCTAATAAATGTTGTAAGCCCTGAAGTTTTGGTTCCCACTGGCTTCCTTGCTATTATGAACTTGGGTGTTGTATACATAAATAAATATTCCTTTCTTAAGAGTGGCAATGAGTTCCACTGTTTCATTATGTTTTGTGCAGACTTTTGCTTCTATTTTATATTTTCCGTCTTTCATTTTAATTGAATACTCCCTTTGTATTAAGACAGAAGATGCTCCTAACAAAACTATACAACACAATGAATGATCTAAAGGGGCACAGATTTAAAAGGGCAGTTATTATTGTGCATACCTTTTCCTTGTCTTTTCCTATTACTTTTCTGTGCTCAGTCAGCAACCAACGTTTTTCCTCTCTTTCCATATGAGGGCATCTTCAGACTCCTGTCCATCTCGATAGACCCTCTATTTTTTCAGTATTCGTATCAATATTGAATAACCAGATCTGAACATAATCTAAACATCCTAATAAGCAAAATAGTACATTTTATGCATGGATTTTAAACTCTTTTTGTATTATTCTACATTCTGTACCACGTTTCCTAACACATGGTTTGCTTTTCAGCTGCAATGGCACACTGAGCAGTCCCCACTGAATACATGCTAATTCCTGAGTTGATCCCATTAATTACAATGTGTAAGAGTAGTTCTTTTATTTGTCCTCTCTAGAGAGTATTTGTTGTGCTTCTGAGCAATATAGTCCATCTGATATGTCAGCGTCTATTGTTCTGATTTTTGTTTTTTCTCTCTGGTGAAATTTTTCATAAGAACATTTCTGGAGCTAACTGACCTAAATAGTTTTGTATCATACAACAAAATTTGACTTTACTATTTACTATTTACTGTGTAAAATAAAGATATTTTCCTCATTCCATCTGCTTATTTTTCCAGTTTGTTAATAAACAGGATTAGATTTAATAGAGAAATCCAAGGCACCTATTAGCCGTTTTCCCAGGACAGAAATCTTCTAGCTAATTGTTGATTCATAACAATACTTTGTCTTTCTACAGATAACTTACTTTCTTCTTCTGCAAACTAGTTTTGACAAAGAGCTCTTGGGAGTTCACTAACATTTCTGTAAAAGCTATGGTGAGGCCAAATACCATGTCGGTGAAATCCCCTGGTAAGGGAGTTTTCCAGCACTAGATAGCTGAATGGTGCAGTCTACAACCTTACATTTTCTGCAGGCCTACATCAGCACCTGGCAGTGATTTTGAGAAAGGAGCTCTCAGATTCCCTGTTGATATATCACTATTTGCTTCAACATGTTGGAAGTGCTCAGCAGTGCCTATTCCCTCATGGCAAACTGTCATGCAATTAAAAGTAAATGTGAAAATCACAAAAATGAAAATGTTAATATTTCAAAATCCTATGTCATAGGAAGTATGGTTAGCCAGTCTGTGCATGCTTTCTACAAACTGTTATTTAGAAATAATTATATTAAAGAGATTGTTTGAATCTTTTCTTTTAGCATTAAACTCAGCATGACCATGTGTGAAACGATCCATCAGATTTCATCAAAGCTAAGAATCCCATATGGCTTGTATTGCCACAGTTTAAAACTTCCCGTGACTCAAAATATGTCAACACTCTTCCTAAAGAAATACTTGAGAGAGATTTCAACTTGCTGGCTTAGCGTACGTCTTACAAAACCTACCTGAGAAGCTGGGTAAAGGTTTAGGCGTCACGGCCCGCAGAAAGCTCTGTGCTACCAGCCCTAACAGCAGGATCTGAGCTAGTTCATTTGAAACTGAGCCCAGCCTGGGTTGACATATCTGTGTCACATCTTTGATAGCAACATCTGCCTACCTTCTGTGAGCCCAAAATGTAAGTGATTGTTCATGCACTGAAATAGCCCAGGAATTCAAGTTACTACCTATGCACAAGCACACACATTACAAACAAGCAAAATGCTGCTTCTAAATACTCAGTACATTTCTTCTTTGTCCCCAGACTGAGTCCTTGCTTTCAGTTCTACTTAATGCTAAGCATTTCAAAGGAAACTTGCTCTTAAAGCCTCTAATAAGTTTCAGTGGTTTTAGCTTAATATCTGCATCTTTGTACCTCCAAATCTAAAGACCTTCACAAGAATTTCACTTAAAATCTGTTTTTTTTCTCTCTCTCTCTTCCATGTCATGACTTCAAGGATGCATGTGAGAAAACACCCTCTTTTGGGAGATGTTTGAGTACATTTTATTTCCTAACTAGTTCTGTTGAAAAGCATAATATTCTTCAGTACACTGGGAGTACGCCTCTCAGCCACTTGAGACCCAGTCTTTCAAAGGTGGCAAAGAACCAGAACAAAGGACATGAAAAACTCCAGTAAATAATTCAGGGATTACAATTTAAAGCATTATATTAATAAGTCACTCATTTAGTGCAAAAAACTTTCAGATAAACTGACTTTTACACCTCTCCTTTAAAGAGTCTTACTAATATTTTTCTAAGAATACAAAGGAGGCGAGAACAGCATTTCTTATTTATGTGTAATCTACCTGTCGTAAGTAACTGAGAATCAAATGAGTAATAACTGAGATGTCTGAACATTGCATCAACTAAAATGGCCATTTAGTATCAGTTCTATCAGACTGACAATGCTCACTCACTCACTCCCCCTCAAGGAACATTTATCCTATAAAATCATACTAAAAACAAAGGAATAATCTCTTCACTTCCTAAAGTGCTGTCCAAAGCAACATAAATGAGAATGCAAATGATTTCCTGACTTAGGACCAGTGATTGCAGACTACAGAATGGCATCCCTTGGGTTTCAGACTGCAATTCCCATGGGATGTTAAAAAAGACCATCTGAGAGACGAGGAGGTACCTGTTCCGATCGGAACCAGGCAGATCGGCTGGATTCAGTGCAATGTGATGTGGACCAGATACTCCGAGATGAAAAGGCCTTGAAATAAATTAGGCATGTAAATTCCATGTTTTGCAGTAATGAAAAATACAAAAGTATTTGCATTTTATTTTATAAAACAGAAATGTTAATAACATGGTTTTGGTATATAAAATCATCTCAGATGATTCTCTCCCTTCTTTCCCACCACTAATATTTATCTCTTCACCAAAATTTAGAGGAATAAGATCAGATATTAGATGGCCATTCTCCAGACAGAACAATGAAAATGACTCAAATTAATTAATAATTCATAAGATTATGATATGATTAAAGGTGAACTAGAAAAACAACAGTCTTTAAGGCTGCCTGTTATAAATCAACTGATTTCCAGGAAAAAAAAAAAACCTGTCATTACAGGAAGCCATTTTTCAACATTTGTAAAAAACATGAAAAGGGTGCCAAAGAAAACACAAATATAAGATGACAAGACTGCCATTAATTTCAGATTATGTGATATTTTAAAGACAGTATTTTAAATATCATTTATTTACAGAGATCTCTCTTATTTTAGTACACAAAATCAGAGGGGGTGAGACCTGGTTCCTGTTTTTCCACAGACTAGCTGAGAAACACAAGAAAGTAACCTAACATCTCTTGTGCCTCCCTTTCTCGTTTCTTATCTGAAAATGAGGATGATACCTAAGTGCTACCTTTACAAAGGTGGTAGGAGGGTTAGGTAAGTACCATCTACAAAGCCCTTTGAGATCCCGAGATGAGAAGCTCTATAAAATGCAAGAAAAGCTTTATAGAAGTGCAATATTATTACTGCGGTTGTTATTATGTTTATTTGTTTACTCTCCTCTAGAGAACATAATAATTCTGAAGAGATTTACATTTGAACTTTGCAAGAATTCTGTTATCTGTCTTCAGAATTGCTCTTAAAGGCTCTGTAGAGGGAAGGCGAATGCTCACAAAAGCACACTCAGCTCTTCCCTGGGGGGATCCAGTCCTGCGGGGCTTGCAGCGTCCCTCGAGCCGCACGGAGCGCCCTCGGCTGCCTGCGCCCATCGCACGCCAGAACCGGCACTGCGCTGAGCGAGGATCCCGGCACAGAAGTCAGCACGTTTCCACGCTTCCTTTCGGCCGCTCGTCGGGCTCGCGCGGACACAGCCACGCAGTGCCCTCAACAGCTCTCCTCCTCTTTACATCGATGCAGCAAACCGGCATGGCGAAAAAAGTACCCCCGTGCCACTGGGGGTGTTTTTTTCATTGCTGGACACCGCGGACAGACTGACCATTCAAGTGACTGATCGCAACGCCCCTTCTCGCTTTCATCTCTGGAAATACCTACGGGCATTCAAACCGTTGTTGTGGCTTTTTATCGCTGCTCCTATCCTGAAGGATGGCAGCACGGCAGGTGGGGCACGGAGAAGAAGGAAGAGGGATATGTAGGGAAGGAAGCGGCCATCAACTTAGCTGTAAGATCGAGACTCGAAGCTTTCCTGGAAGCACGTGCTGTCCAGAGCCCGGCCGGGCAGCCTTGGACCAGAGCCTCACTGAGGCAGCAGCTGGAGGAAAAGGACTTCCCAAAAACCCTACTGGAAGGGAGAGGAATGTTATTTTCGGTCTTCAGAGGAACATCCAGGGAATTGCCAAATATTTTGCATGCTGTGAAAATCATTGCCTTGGGGTTTACTTGAAGAGAAAATTGCTCAATTCTAGGGTTCAGTAAACGAAATGTAATTGAGGGGCTCTATTTTCTCCTCCATTTGCATGGAGAATTAGGCTGTTTCAAAATGAATTAATCACACGTATAACAGACTTCCAGTTGTACAGAAAAAAACTGTAGACAGTTTTTTCGGCTTTCCCTTCCAAAATATCCTTTGGAAGAACACTACCGATCTTGGAAAAGTTGCGGCACCAGGAGATGCAGTGCCCGTTGGGGGCAGCAGCCAGGACACCAGGAGGGTCTCTCTTCGGTGTGTCAGAGAAGACAGGCAAAATATGTCTCTCTGTAAGCAGCATGCTCGATTCTTTCATTCACACTGGCAGGAGACGTATTTCCATACCCTAGGGCTGCCCGAGATATTGGAAAATGTTTCTTCCCACATTTAAGCTGAGTCTCAGGCCTTGAGGGCATTCATTAATAAGGCAAATTCTTTTTAGGGGATTCTTGGCTCTATTTTGAACCCTATCTGTTAATATGCTCTCTTTAAGGTCTGGTGGAACAAGGATGTATGGGGAGGTAGAGAGACAGAAGCTTGCAACAGACAGTAAAACCAAAAATAGTCATAATTCCAGATTATTACTATTAGAAACTTGCTATTAAAGCCTTGGATATTTTTAAATAACTTGTGACTTTTTTACATTTAACGATTGCTTTAAGTTCTCCCGCTCTCTAGAGTTCCCGTAGCTTTTTTCAGACTTATCTTTAGCAACTGTGTCCCAAAATCCACTACTTTTCCACAGCTTATTTTTTCACACTTTCTTTGGGCATTTTTTCCGCATATATTTTGCTTTCACTGGTGAGAAAGGTTAATAAAAAATGAAAGGAAATAAAAGGAAAATCAAGATAAAACCTCAGGTTGATTTTCTTGATTTGGGATATGGATGATAGCGGATAAGAAGTAAGGAAAGTGAAGCCATTCCAGACCTTTTTGGAGCAAAAAAGACTACTGAATCAGTAAATCAGTAAGATACACAGCCAGGTGAACAGGATCTAATGTGTACCTACATGAAACCTCTGCAGTTAAAATTGGCAATATTGTTAAGTGGGACCTTTACACTTACAAGTATCCATATTTATGGATTTTACATGTGGTTAAAATGTCTGGTTTAAGAAAAATATATAGTTGACAATAACAGAGTAATTACAGTCACCAATTCAATCTGGCTGTATAAGCCATTGTGATTCAACCTACAGTAGTAATAAAAATAAATGATATTGTTTTTGGTTCATTACTGCTGATAATAAAATATAATGAATTAAGAAATTTCCTGAGTGAAAGTCTCATAAAAATAACAATTTACTAATGGTGTCTTAACAACTTATATGAATGCACTAAAGAAGAATAGTATTTTTAATAAAAATAATCTTTTAGTAAGAAATTATTTTAATTTATTCCGGTCTTTGTAAGAACTTTGTTCATCATGTGTTTTCCATAAGAGACTGTCTCTGCTCTATAATTCAGATTTCACTGATTCAGTAAATCAGGCAAGAGAAGGAGTTTATTGACAGAAAAATGTGGTGAATAAGATTCACCCTGAGAGAAAGTTATAGGATCAGGTGTAGTGATGCTACACAGGTCTGAAAACAGAAGAAAACTGTAAAATGTCCATATAAAAATATCCCAAAGCAAGTTTCTTCCCCAGGTGGCCCTGTATGAGCAGAGCTTGGACAGCAGGTTGCCTCTCCACTGCTATTATCTTTTCAGGTCCCATCAGGAGAAAAACAACTTTAGTATTTTCCCCAAAAAGCCCATACGGCAACTGCAAGAAATCCGTGCATGCTCTTTCGCTCAAGTCTTCCTCATTAACTAGGCACATTCACATGAAAACTTTGCCGTGATAGAAAATGTACAGGCATCTTTAGGTGCTGTCATACCAGCTTCAGGTGAGATTACTCCCTTCAAATGACTGGGTTTGTTTTTAAATCCTGTATCAGACCAAGCTGCCTGAATACGCCTGTTTGATGAACGGCAAGGTGGCAGCACCGACCTACAAGGAATAAGATCTGTGCCCAGATGAAGGCAATGGGAGTTTTGCACCAGCTGCAGCAAAGGTGCCCTGTTTCACTTGAGAACCTGCCCCTGCCCTCCTGCTGGCAGCAGCCACAGTATCGATCCGTAAAAACAGCACTGATGTAAAACCCCAGTAGTTTTCCCGCTCATTATAATCTAAGGAGCCGGCTACTGAGTCCCAGACATTTCGGTCAGATTGGAAAGCAGTATGCAAATCGCCCTGCTGATGTTTCTTTATAAATCACGTCACTGTTAAAAGAAACAGCTTTTATTTTAGCTGTATGTCAAAGCCTCCACTGGAGTATTCCACAAGCACAGGATCACGCATCGAATTTGGCTCGGAGTTTGCTACAGTAAAGACTAGACTCAGGCTCTAATGTGCAAGTCTTCACTTCCAGAACTCAGCTGCAAAAACAGAAATTGCAGATGATAACCTAAGCCCTAAATGAGACAGAGCTTGTGACCTACTTCAACACCTAGTAAACATTACTTACTTACAACAAAAAACCTCAGATCAGTTGAACAGTTTTTGATTAAGGAAACAAGCAGCCCAGTGAGATACCATTCTGGAGGGATTCTGAAATCCTCGTGGGTCTGTGGAAGACAACGCCACTGAAGTACCAGAGCACAGAGAATTAGCTGGAGACTTAAATTTTTGTAGAGCAAATGGATCTTTTTTTTTTCCTGCCAAGTTTTTTTCTGATTTAGGGAACCTCTGGATTAAGCTAAAGCAGAGGATCAGCAGGAATTCTGTAACCACGGATTTCTGAATGGCTGGAACAAGTCATTTCCCAGTCCCTCACTGACACCTAGTCAAGGATGAGGGAAAGATCAACAGACAGCAGAAAGAGGAATACAAGCTAGAGTTTAGGAGAGCAGTAAGAAATCTAAGTGGCTGTAATAAGCCAGTCAGCGCCAAGTTCAGCAAAATCTCTATCACTGCAAGAAGATGTGTTGACAATTGCGGCTTTAGCCACTTAAAAGCTAATGAAAACTTCCATCAGATCTGAACGGAAGGGATGCACTGAAGGGAAGGGGTCCGGCTGAGAAGACTGAAAACACAGCAGCGCTTTGGAAAGGGAGGACATAGGTATTTAGACGGCTCTGGAGCCCATGCGCGGGAGGTGCGCCTCGGACGGCCCCCGCAGCGGTGCAGCCCCCGGACGAAGGCGGCAGCGCACGCCAGCGACGGTGACGCCGAGGGCACGAGGGGGTCCGGCACGG
The DNA here is from genome assembly GCF_036370855.1 of Dromaius novaehollandiae. NCBI lineage: Eukaryota > Metazoa > Chordata > Aves > Casuariiformes > Dromaiidae > Dromaius > Dromaius novaehollandiae. The sequence continues at coordinate 21,083,423 of NC_088104.1, forward strand.
GCCCGGCTCAGCCCGCGCAGCCTCCGCCTCCCGCCAGGGCTTGCGGGCGGGCGCGACAGAGCCACCGGCCACAGCTGCAGCTCGCTGGGCAAGCAGCCCGGGCCAGGGAGCCCCGCAAGCCCGGCCTCTCGGCAGCAGCGTTGTTATGTCTTCTGCAGTAAGTGGTACCAGAGTTTGATTTCTGAAAAGACAAAGGCGGCGTAAAAACTCTCTCTGAATAGCCTGTGTGAGGGGATGTAACAGTCTTTGATTTACTAAAGGATCCAAGGTTAAAATGACGGATACTACACTCAGACGGTCTTTGCAATAACTTCTGTATATCAAATATATTTTATATGAAAAATCAGAGAACGGCAGTCATCAAATAACAGAAGAAATGGATGGACAAATTCCTGGAAAGAATCATCTTTCACTGAGGAAGCAGCAGTCACTCCCTGCGCAGTCTCTAAATCCCTCGAGAGTCCTGAGCAATGTATGGAAGAAAGGAGGGATTTCCCATGCATGGGTAACTGTCATTTCACAGAATATGTCCCATCTCCAATTCTTAAGACCGGAAGAGTAAGATATCAAAATTTTTTGAGGGAGTACACCATTAAATTGTCTAGGCCCATTCTCTCAAACACTCCATACCTTTCCGAGGCAGACATGGACAGGGCATATGGCGTAATACTTTTTTATTTAAGAATCTGAATTTGTTCATGTTCAGTAATGTCCATGTATCTTAGCATTAAACTACAAAGTCTATAAAACCACAGCATATTCTAAATGTATGAACACTTACTTTGCTATTTAATAGAGATAATAGAAGTGTTGGAAGCAACAGGATCAAGGGAATTAGAGGAAATGCTCATTAAAACAAATTTAAAAGGTCTAATGATTAAAATATTGATTAATTAGCCAAACATTGATTAACAGTCACACTTTATCAACTACAAAGGTTCTAATTACTGCACCATTATTCCATAGATTGACCTGTTCTCTCTTGTCACTTACGATGAAGAACAATTTTTATTAAGTGGGTTTTGGATTTTTGACCTGTAAAATTTTAATAGGGAGTGCAAAGAGGGTGTCGTGTGTGGTTTGGCATTTTAGTCACTGAGGGACTCATAGTTACTGTCTCTACTTAACCAAAGGCACAGAAGTGCAAGAGGGATGTGAATACTCAGGGATTAAAGCCCTAACAACTTTACAATCATGAAAAAGAGAAATACATTTGAAACTGCTGTAAGTCTACTTCATTGAAAGAAGAAACTGTGTGCTGCTAAATCGTACTGATTAATAACAAGATGATGTTTAAATGGGTAAACGGGATATGAGGCTGTTGACCACCTAGCAGTATAAAGTGAGAATCTCTTCTTAATTTTTAGTACCTACTTCAGAGGAACCCAGCCTACCCTGGCTTTTTGGCTATTTCACTATTAAAAAAAAAAAAAAAAAAAAAGGAGCAAAGGAGGAGGAAAAAAAGCAGAAATCAAGAGCAAGTAGTAGCTCTCCCCCCTCCCCACCCCCCAAATATTTCCTATTATAGCAACCTGGGGCTCAGGAAACTGCTTCACACTTGAAACATATTCTGCAGAAAATTTATGGATGTCTCACATAAGACTATCTTGCTGATTTCAATAACTGTCCATTTAAATCTGTTGATGTAGCGTTTAAACCTTGCTTCACAAAAGAAAGAGGCTAATACACACACGGGGTTACACTCTCAATATAACTGTCTGAAAGTGATGGTCTGGATTTACTCCTGATGAGATCAGCTCTAAGGCCAGAAAGCAGATTTATAGTGTGAACATAAATGAGCATGGAGGAAGGGGACCTTTTTGATCATACATATGCTTGTCAGGCAAAATGTGCTCAAGACCTCATTGCCAAAGGAGCGACAGCAAGCGAGCCCCTTGCAGCCGGTGCAAAGTGACATCAGGAGGACAATTCTGAACAGAAGCACCGGGCTGACAAGTTCAATAGCCAAAACCTGGTAAAAGGCCAGGAAAAAACTGGCACGCAGGTGCTAATACAGGGGCTGTATTTCCTTCAGGCTGAACTTATGGGTCTCACAGAGGGGCAATGTTTTAGAAATAGCTGTATCACTCTTCAGCAGTTTAAAGGAAAAAGAGGAGCTAGTGTGATGCCAAGGTCTGAAATATCCTACTAAGCCAGCTGCTGAATAGTGAGGAAATAACTGCTTCACATGGATAGCACTACTCAACAGCAACTGAATTAACACTGCAGTAAACAGGTAGACGTCCTTGGCCTTTCCACTCCATCCTTCCGTTATACTATCTATTTTAACCAAAACAATTCCTTTACTTCTACCCTCCACATCAGCAAAATAAAAACTATTTCATTTCCATTATACACCATATGGCCTCCTGATCCACCTTCTTGATTTCTTACACCAGAAAAGCTGTTACATTTATAATACAACTATAACTTAAATCCACAAAGACAGTTTATGGCATAATCGGACAAGTCCACCTGTGCGTTATCCTGCTGCGCCAAGGTTTATGGGTTTTCTGGGGTTACTCAATGAGAAGAAACCCCCATTCTTCAGAGCCCTTTGCCCTGCCTGCACTTATGCATACCCAGACTTGTACCCAGATGGTAAAAAATGTCAGGTAGGACCAGCTGAAGGATGGTTTAGGGTAAAAAGTGGAAAACGGGCATCTCTCTTTTAGTTAAGGTAATTTACAGTGCTCTTTAGCCCTCTCAGAACTGAAACAAAGAGGTACACAACATTTTAACATCTACCATAGCATGACTGGTATTACAGACTCGTGCGTGGCTTGGCACGTTGTGCGCGGACGCAGCGGCGGTAGGCGACTAAGCCAGGCTGGGGAATCACCCCAAAGCATCGAGGACGACACCAGCAGAGCGGCCTTGGGCGCTGCCCCAGGCCCCTTGCCGATCCCTGCCAGGGCATGTGGGGCAGGCGAGCCCAGCGGGCCCACGCGGACCCTCGGGCCCCGCTTCGGGCCGGCCTCAGGCCTGCAGCAGCTCCCGAGGCGAGCCAGCAGCTCCGCGGGGCTCGCGGCACTGAGCGACTGCTCCTGACGCACTGCTCTCCCTGCCGGATTCTGCCTCCCAAGGTTAACGTTAAATTATATCGCTTTGCAGCGGACAGCTTCTTTTTGTGTGTGACTACTGTTACACTTTCACAAGGCAGCAGGATGATTTGCCCTGGTAGTGATGTAGCTCTTTCTCTCACTAAAAACACAAGAATTTGATCGCAAATGGAAAGATGCACAATAAAACAAGGGTTTAGCAAAGCATGCCTTTGCCATCACATCGGGATTTGCAGTCCATAAGGTTGATTTTAGTATATCAGCAAAATGCAACGGTTGTTTCAGTGTCACAGCAAATATCCAGAGTAGGTATGGTATCAAAACCATAAATCCCACATTTAATGAAATTTTACTTACTACTTATAGGTAGCACCAAAATACAACCCTTTACAAGATTTTTGCAAGCCATAACAGCATAAGTATACCAACTTTGTGGTACTACTAATGCACTGGCAAAGCGCACAGAAAATACACAGAAAAGCAGCACTGAGGGGAATAGGATAATAAGGAACTTTTTGATAGTCAGAACATCTAAGGGGCTTTTTTTGTGTGTTTTTAAGGTTCTTGACTTCTCTACCCTGTGACGGCCCTGGCAGCTTCCACCCAAATTCTATTTCCTTTCTCTTCCTTCACCAACCCTTTGCCACATTCCTGCATTCGTGCTCTTTTCCTCACCCCTTTTTCTTTAAGATCACCTATTTTCCTGGTCTTCTGTTTAGCGAATCCCTCTCTAATTAAGGAAGCTCTCCTCCTCCCCCCTGCCGGAAGCACAGGAACAGTGAAATGCTAGTGAATAATGGAAACTTTAAGGTAGAACCTAGTTTATGTTCAAAGAGTGTTTAGCTCAAAACCATCACATTCTTGTATGATTCTTAGATAGCATCGCTAAACATGAGGCTAATGATAGTGATGCTTCTACCAATATGTGTTAACTTTTTCTATTAGGATGTATCTGTCCAAAACCATTCAACTGAATCCCATTATGAACGTTATCATTGTCATTTTAGAAAAAGGTGAAAGCAATACTGATTTACACAGCCTAAAACGTAACAAAAATGTTGCAAATACTTCTTCTTGTCCTTATTTCATAAATGATCTTAGTTAGTTGAAGCAAATTTTGTTTAAAAATGTAAATCAAGGAAGCTCTGCTGGTTCAATCCAAAGCAATTATTCTACAGGCAAATGACAGAGTCAGTGAATTGTTCAACCCCGGTTAACAACTGAAACACAAACCTGAATTTACAAGTCAGTGCTGCTTCCATCTCTACACAAGAGCGGGCGGAAGAAAAACTGCAGACACAGGACGATGTAAGTGCACACTGCATACCCCAACTGGCACAGGGTCTACTATTTTCCTTTCAGCTGGGATTGACCCATTTCTTTTTGGCTTAGGAAAATACATACAGACATCCCAACGCAATCCAGAAGTTGCAACTACCAACTTCTTTCCCACCTCTCAAAAATTACTGTGGGAGGAGTCATTACTGCTTGGGGTCATTACTGCCTAGCCCACAGCTGAAGCCAGGGTACCTCCAGCTCCCTCTCAGATGTTCCTTGTCTAACTCCACTTCTAGTAACTGCTACCTGAGACAGAGAAAACCTTGTCTGCACAGATTTGAGATTGCTTGAATACAAAAATGGCAACTCTTTTTCCTGTGTAAAGCTCATTGTTTTATATTTAAAATACTTAGAAAAGCAAGTTTCAATTTTGCATTCTACTTATTTAAGATTCCATGGCTTTGTCTCTGTGATATTTGATGCAAGCATGCGGCTTTCAAGTATGCTTCCTAACTATAATTTTATTGAACACTGTAGGTATTTTTTGTGTTTTAACAAAGGGAAGTGGTTTGTATCTCATTCGTTATTAGTGTGATTTAGTTGCTGGAAGGAAATAATTCAAGCTCTCCTTTTTAAAAATAGGCACATGCAAAAGCAGCATTTACACAAGTCCCTTCAGGCAGACCCCGACCAGATGTAATCATAGAGAATGAAGTTGATCCCTGCGTGCGTAGTGAGAGCATAAAGCTTATGCACCACTTAAGTCTTTAAAATAGGCTTTAAGTAGGAGTTAAGTATATTTTTTTCAGGCACTCTTCATGGGGTAAAATTTACCAACAGAAGCCCTGAATAACTTGAGCAGAGGGCAGTGGGGGCCACACAAAAGGAAGGAGTAGGGAATCATGCTTCAACATGGTAACGGTTGGTAAAGGTCAGCTTCCTACTGACAATAAAGTTCCCTCGCTGCATTTATCCGGTAGAGCCGTGTGACAACGGCTGGTCATCTACGGAGAGCTTTACAGAAGGGCTCCAGCAGCAGCCTTCGCTCACAATTACTATTATTCTTTAAAAAGTTTCTTTATTCAGTGCTCATTTGCCCAAGACAATACACTAAAGGAGGAAAGCTAGGCGCCTCTAAAATATACGTAAGATCCAACATAAGTTCTTAACAAAACACAAATTTTCAGTTTTAAGTTACGTGGTTGGTAGAACTTAAAATCCTATTTCCTCCATTTTGGGGAGGAAGTTTTCCCTCGTGACAAAAACACACTGCTTGGAAAAGCAGTCCCAATCAGCTGCACAAAACTATCAGCAGCAACAAACAGAAAACAAACAACAGGAGCAAAGAAAACATAAACAACGGATCAAACCCTATCCTGCTTTGGATACAAATTGGCCACGGCTCGGCTATTTGCCACTGTAAGCTAAATGACATACCTGCTTTGACTTATGCCAGGGGTCTTACGCTCTTTTTGCACACGGTTGACTTAAGTCATCTTTAACTTTGAATCCCCTAGCTTTTATCAGGTTGCATCATAACCTCCATATTATTCAGGTTCATTTTTTAGTGCACACGCACGCACACCCGTGCACACACACACGCAGAAAAATAAGGAAATTTTTATCATTATAGTATTTTGGCAGCATAATGGGAATAGACAGCAACTACTTTGTGTTACAAATTTGAATGTGAAATTTCAGAAAACCTCCTTGCATTAAAAATGAATTAACTGTGTGATTATTAATTGTGCATATTCCAATCCCTTTGTGCTGTACTGGATGTTTCTTGAATCTCATTTGAATCCTTTGGCTAAGTAATGTGTCAAGGGGGGTACTAGCCTGAATGCCTGAGTTATTTAAAAAGCAGGACAGCACTTCCAGATTAGAATACCAATGAGTGGGGTTAAAAAGGCTCTACTGTAGTTGGAGGGCAGCTCTCAGTCTGAGTAGTACCTGAAAAGGACCTCTATGGACTAATTTTCAGAATCACATTGTAATGTGGGCTCATGTCAATCATCAGAACAGACAGCTTCATCCCATGATATAAACTAGTTATACATTCAAGAGCTGCCAGAGGATCTTCATTAAAAAGGGACTTAGCATTAAAAGAAGAAGGTTGTTTTATTATAATACTTCAAACGCAGTTTTTTGTTTTGTATGTTCTCAGAAATCTTTTTTGTTCTTCTTCACAATATCAAAAAAGTGCCACAGAAGAAGCAAAAACATTAAATATTCCAATTTTTAATGGGAATCAAGGTATCTTTCTGGTTTAAGGCATTAAAATCATATACATTTTTCTAAATATATTCATGTCTTTGAATAACAAAAAGAAGTCTCTAGATGTAATAGGAGGATGTTTTTAATCTTTTGTGAGAAGGGATTTGCAGAGCCGACTACTCAAGGTACAATATCTACTGGCAAAGTATATCAGTGAGAGCTTTATACATATAAATTTGTATAAAACCTTTGGGCTATCCACCAGCTTCCAGATACCAGTTAGATATTACAATCCATGTCATTAAAATTTAATATGATTGTGTTAAGAAGAAAACATTAACAATATCCATGTAAGTAAATCATTGACACAGTATTCTAGTATTTCAAGAAACCTTAACAGGGGTTTATTAAAAAATAAATAGATTAATGTATCTATTTACCTATATGGGTGCCATTTCAAAGAACTCGATTTAAATATAATTTCACAAGTCATGCAACTTCTTCATAGTACCTGGAGTATTTTGATCTAAAATTGCTGTTCCCTACCTACTTCATACCAGGATAAATATCTTATAGGAATCTAATTGAAATGAGCAGACGTTCCTTTATGGGGAGAAGTATAATGTAAGGTCTTACAGCGTGGACTATAATATGTTTTGTGCTGTGCCTTTTTAAACTATGGTAATATACTGCATTATTTTCTGTCCTGAGAGAAGATCTCCATTTCTAGCACAAAGTTGTTTTTTATATCAGCTTGGCCTTCATACAAAATAAGATTCTTAGTAATTCTTACATTCTTAGTCATTTCATATGTTCTTAGTAATACCAAGCATTTCATTGTACAGTGCCTTCCATTTTTTACCCTTACCTTCACAATTATTAGCTAATTAATTATTAACAACTTAATGAGTTTTGCTGTTGCCCTCATTACCCTAATATCTAGCACCTCTCAAACATTTAAAAATCCTACTTCTGAACATCCTGTGAGGCAAGAAATATCCTCCTCATTTTATAGATGGGAGACCGAGGCACAAAGGTTCTCATTCCCTTATTTACATATGATAACAATGGTAACATTAAAGGTAATGGGATTGCTTTTAAAACAAAGTTATTCTACTCATCATAGGTAAGAAGATTAAAAAATCTGGCACAAAGAGATTTGAGTAAATTTAACAAGGTTACTGAGGAACCAGAGTCTTAATTAAAACTGAGATGTTCTTGTCTCCAATTCCTCTGGACAGACTACTAGACTTCCTATATTTATTTTTAATGTAAATCAGTTATGATGAGTTATAACACTAACAGTACATGATATGATATGATAATACAATATATTACATTTTCAGTGATTCTCTTCAGACATTTCTCTGGAAGCGGTATCATTAAAAATGAGTTTCAAGAGCTTAGAAAACCCACCTGGTGAGTGAGTGCTACCAAACTCACACGAACCCAGGGATATCTTAATTAAAGTCTTTCTGATGTTTAAAGATAAAACAGACATAACAACCCTTGCTCTTTTGGGTTCGTGAAAGAACTCTTTTGAAGCAACCTTCTCTCTCTCTCTCTCTCTCTCTCTCTCTCTCTCTCTCTCTCTGCCATGCTCAAGCCTTGAATTACACATAAACACGCACAAAATATCCACCTCAAAAAACACTCTACAGAATGAGAGTGTGACAATTACTTTGAAGTGCTAGCACCTTTGTTAGCCCCCGGCCTTGGAGCAGTTAACAGTTCAATCTTTGATTCGGCCTTTATCATTGCCTAACAGGTAAATGGCATGCCAATCTTAAGCCTAAAGTACACACATTTGGAGGACTTATTCAGCATAGTTCAAATCTCTGCCACAGAGCTCTTTACAGGACTAGCAAAAACAAGAAATTAAGGGAAGAATGAAAGCTTGCCTTGCTACAACAGATTATATATAAAGAAATATAATGTGGCAATAAGTAAGACCATAAAAGCCCCCTCACACAAATGCTCAGTGAGACTGTAATTAGAAATATTGCCAACCATCTGTTGGGCATCTCTAATTCTTGCTAAAGGTGTGGGATCGCAAGGCATACTTTATACCTCATAAGATCCGGTCTCACATTAACAACATCCAGCACTGAACGTGCTTTAATAGTACCTTCGGATATGCTACAATAGCTTGACAATATCAACCTGGTTTACATCGTTTGGAGCTGCAGAAGAGACTGCAAGATACCTTATGTCTCAGAACATGCAGAATTATAACAGAAAGGCTCCTGCAGGGCCAGTCCACGTTCCTAGCTTCGCTCTTTGAAAAGCTACTGCATGTTGTGTAGTTTTACATTGCTTGTAGGGATTTCCAGAGTGTATTCTAGAACACGATGCTTATTTATCGCAAATTGAATTTTTATTTTTGTTAAACCATACAGATGTCCGTGAAAATGGTTCCCATCAAATCATAAGTCTGATTACCCTTAGCACCTCATTTCAAAGACTGTAAGAGTATCATTAGCAGTGAATCCACAGTCCTGTAATTTCAAATCAAATCCCAGAAAAAATAAGATAAAGTCAGTTCATCATAATTTTGCAGGCTACAGTAACTGCTGAAAATACGACTGAATCCAGTGCCATATACTCTGTGGATTGTCTTCCTTTATCACCTTTTTTATGCTTATCCTCCCCTTGTGCATCTTTTCTCATTTTCTATATGCTGTATTTTGGAGGATTCATCAAATGTTTTAAAATCCATAAATAATTTTGCAGATGACTTCCAAAGTGGAAGCAGTACCTATCGTACAAGGTTAAACATTACTCTTTTTAATTTATATTTGTTTTACAAAGAAAATGTTTACACTAAAGATAAAACTTCTAATGCCTAACTCTAATCTGACCTCCATGAGCCACGTGATACAATCGCCCTCCTTAAGGAAAGAGTTGAGATGCAGGTACCCAGCATAACTCTTTTGAATCCAGAGAACAAATTTGGAGATAGATAAAGGAATTTGATAGTATCCTTTGTGTCATCAGATTATAAAAAAAGTCCTCTAATTTTAGCTGCCAAAGTATTGTGTTTTTGGAGTTGTATTTAGCAGTTTATACTGGTGCCTCCAGTTGAAAGTGTGTAGGAAAAATACATCTGTGAACTAAGAGCAGAAGTTATGTAACAGACCACGTCCTGGGCGCCCTGCAGAGCGAGCACTTAGTGGGGGCCGAATGAAAGGAGATTGTCAGCACCCTCTGCAACATTAACTTACCCAAGATTTGACTAAGTTGATGGGTTTCACAGACAGACTCTAACAGACCGCTAAAAACCGCAGATTCCCTGGAGCGCACAGATGCCCAGTAAGAAATACTTTGCCACAGAGACTGGAAGCTTGCTTGTGGGAAATAAAGGCAAAAGTGATCCCAAAACAGCTGAACAAGTAGTGAGAAACAGCTCGAGGTAAAATATCAGATAGCTTGTTCCAGGCTTGTTAGGTCGAGGGAAGTCTTAGCGAGCACCTTTTTCTGCCCAAAACTGATTAAGTGATGTAGACCATACAACGTCCATGCTACGGTAGCATGCGTTAATCAATTTGCCAGAGCATCTGTGGCAGCATTAGTAAACTCAGCCACTTTTCACTGCCTATTGCAAAGGAAAGAACTTTTCTCAAAGTAGCCTCACAGAATGTAGCAAATCAACCCATCCCAGAAATGAAGGCTACAGTTCTGAGACAGGTGAAAATTCGGGATGCCCTTCCAAAGCAACTATAAAGATATATATAACGTTAGACGATTTCTACATTACCAGTAATCTGCTTTGTAGAATATAGATTGCTGCTAGAATTACTGTCTTTGTACTGCACGAAATTAGCATAAAGAAATAAATATGACAAACCACTTACATCCTGTTATATAAAAAAAGCTCCAACACACTGTATCTTGATGTGGAATTGGCCTTAAATTTTTAGGGCTGAATTAAGTTAGATTTTCATTCAGGAAACAAAACCCCAAATCGCCCATCTTTTGAACAAACCCACAAAAGCCTCCAAAGAGATGTGTTTCCTAGACAGCAATATACACTTCAGTAGCTTGAAATATTTTAAGGAGCATGTTTTGCCTACAAATGGCTTAAAGGGTTTTTGGGAAGCATTAGAAAATTAGTCATTTGAGTGAAGATGCTTCACCAAAAAAAGAGAAGAAAAAAAGAATGTTTGGCAGTATTTCTGACATTGTGGTTTCACCTGACTCTATTTAGGGGGTATTGGGTTTCCCCTACACTTCCTCATTTATCGGCGTTTAAAGTGTGATAGCGTTCTTGATAGTATGCTTTACTACTTTGAGCCTATTGATGCATTTTCCACCAAACCCTCTCCTGTGTCTTCTTTTGGAAAATCTTTAGAAAAAATGTGACAGGAAAAAAAGTCAGTCTTACAGATCTTAGACTATTTTTTTTCAAAGGCCTGTAGCCATCACCACACCAGAGAACCTCACACGGTATTTTTTTTTAACTGCTTTAACACCAGGATTTGATGTCTAGTCTCTTCTTCACAGGCATATCTCTTTAAAGGAGGCTTTCCGCTCTATCATTAATGTGTAAGTCAGTCACTCAGACCTTTTTAATAAGCAGTTGAAGAGCCACTGTCTTTAGCACCTGAAACTAACAAAAGGCTCATTAGTCAAATGAACAAAGAAGAGTTTGAATATCAATGTATTATTTTAGAGGAAAGCCTCCTCTCAGAGAATCTCAATGCCGTCCTTTTTAGTGAGGTTTCTGTGTCCAAATTTTAATGCTCTGGACCCTACTTATGAAAAATTGATGAGGAAAGAAAGCTGTTAAAAGAAGACATCTGTTGTCTGTCATTTTAGCAATGGGCCTCTGCAGTCAAAAATGATTTAGAAAGTAGAGAATTGGCCTTTTCTTTTTTTCTTTGAAAACTTGTCCAACACAACTTTTTTTGTGCTGTGTCAGGGATCTGTTGCATAAATAACCTTGCGTCCATTAACAGGGTTATTTAAATGACCTCTGAACAGCAGAAGAGGGCATCAAAATGATACAAAATCCAAGACAAATATTATGTTCATGTCACAATATAGTATAAAATCTCTATTTGCAATGTGTGTAAGAAATCTGGAAGAAATCACAATCATTCTATATAAAGATTTCATGAAACTAAATTTTCTATCAGAGAGAAGTCAAATCCTTAATTATTTATTGAAAGAAAGGAGAAAAAGCTGAGCAGCTATTCCACCGAGATAGTGCACAATGAGGTTTGTTTAAACAGTAGAAAATATCGTTTATCCACTTTTGTCAAGAAGTACGTCCAAAATGCACTGGAGGTCCTATACAGTGTAAACATACAGAAGGTCCTCGCACACAGAGTTTTGGTCCCCCACACCATTTGTTTCATGCCCCCAAGACTTACCATTCAAGAACAGATACTCAATGATAACATACTATTTTTGACTGTAATGGCACAGTTAAAAAGCGTAGCAGGCTCCATCTATTTCTAGCCAGAGATGTTACAATAACTGGTTTTTAGACAACCTTGCCACAAGTCACGGGCATTTGGTACCTGGCATACCTGTCTATCAAACGCTGTAGAACGTAATCAGCACGATTCTGTTAAAATGTAGTACTGTTCTCCAGACACCACCCTGTCTCAAAACAGCCACTGTGAATATCTTTATATTGAAAGTGAAGACAAAAAGCTACAAATAGACATAAATGTAAGGTTGGATAATAATTATAATTAAAAAGTTAAGACGCTCTGGGGAACGTGTGTGTAATAAAGATATATCTAGATGTGTTGTTAGGCACTAAAATTACAACAAAGTGCTTTCAGCCTCCAAAGTGTACCTTTAAGGCATATTAGCATAGAAAGAAGAGTTTTGTATTAATACTGTGACATGGAACAGCAAAGATTAGTAGCAACTCATGCAGGTATAGGACCAAACCAGATGGAATTTGTTGTCATATCTGAGTATTACGGCAGGTCTGTAACAAGATACAGAGACGGAGGAATGAGCACGGAAAGAATTGCAACTTGATTCTAGAAATGAATGCTAAGAATGGGAAATTATACAATTCCTGCTGTTGTTAAAGTAAAGAAAGTGTTGACTAGAGAACTTTCAGGCAAAACACACCGGAATTAAGGAGTGCTTCTGACACAGAATTGCAGAAAAGCCTGCCCTATAAAGGTCAGAAAATATAGCACTGAAGGTGGCTAGAGTACTGGCTTGGATATCTGATACAAAGGTTACTTGTGGGGATGCAGGGAGCTGATAAGTGGAGTGATGCCGTGAGCATCAGAATTTGTTCTGGTTTTTTTGTCCTTTTTGTATTGATGACCTGGCAGAAGAAATGTGAAGAAAGGTGAGACAGTTTTTGCTGACACAAAAATGGAGTGGGGGAGTCAGTCAATACAAAAGTGAAGAGCAATATAGGTCAGAAAGTCTTAGGACAAACTAGAAGTCTGAATGGATAAAAGTTAGCTCCAAAAGTCATCATACAAATCATAAAACAGTGAAACAAAAGGTGAGAAAACATCAGATCAAAATTAATCTCCTCTGCACAGAATGCAAAACGAGCATTATCAAATCAGATGCACGAGATGTTATAGCATAAATGCATTGCTACTCATGCTGAAGCGATTCGCAGTGGTGAAAAGGCAACAGATATGGAGAACGGGGCAGGCAGCAGAAGCCTGGCAGTGAAAGCCCTCCGTCAGGCACAAGCGGTGCAGCCGGCGGGGGAGAGCACGGGTAAGCGTAGCCACCACAGTAGAGCAGGAGTAGTTCGGAGCTGCTGAGCATACAACAGGGGCAAGCAACTTTCCAAGGTAAGACTGGGATGCAGAAGCCTTGGTTATTTATAAAGGTAAGGGAAATTTTGTGGCTGTTGGAAAGTGAAGACGATTAAGAGGGAACTCTATTAAGGTACACACAATCCTGAAGGGAACAGAAAGGAGAGATGCTGCAGGCTATCTGAGCTGGTGTTAAATAGAAGTACAAGGGGTTATGAACTTAAGCTGGGGGGAGAATTGGACACTAGAAGAATTTAGGTAGAGTTTCCTTGTACTGCTGCCCTTCGTGGAAAAACCTACCAAGGCCAGGCACTGTAATAAGCAGTATACAAAAGGAAATGCTGGACAAATAGGAAATAAAGTATATTGTGGGTAACTGTCCATTTAAAGCACTGTGGCAGCTATCTGAAGGGTTTTTGCCCTCAATCTGTCGGAAACTTTCCCAACTTTCGAAAAGTTTTCAGGCATTTAATTCCCTTCAGGACACCCCCCCAATATCCACACACACAAAGACACGTATTTTAAAATCAGCTCAAAGGTGTGAATTCCTAGCACTTGGTTCACAAATACAAGAGTATGATACCAGTCCTGCCACGCACCATGTAATGCAAGCCATAGCATAAATTAGATTTTATGCTAATTTAATTGCTGATGGTAGGTGTCACAGTGCAGGGTGCTAGAGCCTGGGATCTTCTTCAGTCTTAGAAGAGGTGCAGCTCAGGGACTAAAGGGGAAAAACAAAAAATCCCATATGTTCATATTGCTTGGGGAAAACATCTCTGAGGTTGAGAATACAGCTCAGCTTTCTCACCAAGGTATCCCTTGCAAAATTACCAGGACAATGTCAAGGTCATGCCAATGATATTGAATTTTGGACAGACAAAATCTATTCACAAAGAACTGGGGGGGAAAAAATCCAGAACCAGAGGAAGTGCAGCACCCGCTGGGCTCCTGCCACCACGCAGCACCTGCGAGATGGTCCTCAGCGCTCCAAAGCCAAGCGCTAGATCCCCCTCTGAGGCTCCTCCCTCCCCTTCAAAGAAGAATCATTTTAACATCTTAAAGCTTAAATAGTTTGCATTTTTTTTATCTTTTTGTGACCCTAACATCAATTAATTTGGGCTGTTTAGCAACTGCTTCTTTTTCTTCTTTTCTCCAATATAGCCAGTGTGTGTGGCAGGACTGCTAAGCTGCTCCTGTCTTTGGCCAGTTTGGCTACCCCAGACCTCCTGTTCGCCTGCCCTGAGGTGCCAGCCAGGGGCCCGCCTACGTTAACTGCTGGAGTCCAGCTTGGACTTCGCAGTCTCTCCTGTCAACGTTTGCGGCGTAGCCTCGTCTAAATAAATACCCTCTTCTTGCCTCTGCCAGCCAGCGACTTCTGGAGGATACCGAGGTACCTTGGACCGACACGGTACAGCTGGTGCTACCTCCTCACCTGTGCTAGGCAACGCCTCCCGTCTCATTACAGCACTTCAGAAATCAAACCATCATTATACACACACCTTTTTAACACGGCACTTTGTCAGCTTCCCCACAGCATTATACAGAGCCTGAACTTATCATGAGACGGGTCTGAAAACAGGCGAGCTTGCTCTGCTCACAGCGAGCGTCCTGTAAATAAGGCCGGGCGACTCCGAGGCACATCCGCGCTCCGGGGCAAAGGGCTGGTCAAGGAGCAAGCAGCCGCCCTTCCCGGCCTCGCGCTGACACAGCCCTCTTTCACCCCACAAGACTCTGCCTGGAAAGCACCGACCGCACACCTACTTTGCAGTCCTTGCTACGGGAACGTGACCATACGTGACCGCTGTGCCTAAATGCAGATGTGCAGGCGCTCAAATACAAATTAAAGTTTTGTTGTTGGTTCCACTAAAATAGTTCAGTCACAGGTGAAATTTATCGCTGCTAGAAACCGTGTCGCAGCACCGCCTACAAAACACGGCTGGTGCAGATCATTAAGTCTTTACAGTTTATATGTGCCAACTTAATATTAGGAGCTTCGGTTTTAACAGTCGGACATATTTCATTACTATTACAGCGCGCAGCCGCTGCTCGCTCAGAGCGAGGGACGAGCTTGCAGGTGTCACGCAGCAATGCCCAAGTGCACAAGCAACTACGTTCTCTTAACTACCAACTAGAAAAAAAACCCTCCCAGTTTTGAGGAGGAGAATGCACTCCGTCAACATTTCAAAGCACAGAAAATTGTCTTTGCTTATTATCGCACTGATTTCTTCAATAGCAAAGGCTGCCATGAGGCCCCTGAAGAGCCTCCACCAATCTCCTCGCAGTTTGCCCATGTGGCCACAAAACGCTTTCACTTCCTAACTCAACTTGGTCAAAAACTCACTTTGCTACACAAGTCATTCGGAGAGAGACCTTGCTTTAATCAACTAAAAATACACTAGCCAGACAACACGCATTAAGCAATAATTAAGCACACCACAAAAGGTTAAACTCGAAACATATGTTTGTTTTGTTTATGAAAACAATTAAAAAGCCTTGGAACAATTTTAAGGGATCTCTCTCGGAGACTTTTAATTTTAAATGTAATTAACAAACAGGACTAGTCTTTCAATAACTTTGAGCTCTTAACTCCCTTCCCATGGGAAGATATCTGCTGCTTAATGATTCTTTGCACACTCAATTTCATATTACCAACAAGAACCTGCTTAAGTAAGAAGGTCTTTAAAAAAAGATACATTCATTAGAAACTGGACTAAGATCCCAGACTCATTTTGCACAGGCCACAGCATGGATCTACTTAATGGTTACTTTAGTTCACTATAGACAGATTCAAACCTATTCAAAAGGGTACCTCATTATCATTTATCTAAGCTGCCCATTACCATCGAATTCACCTTCCCTATACCAACCAGAGCTCAGAATTAAGAAGGTTTAGTTACAAAAATGCCAAGAGCAGAAAGCTGACATAGGCTATGCATATTGGAATGAATGACCTACTTTAAAACATGCATATATTTATATGTTATTTCCTACACCCTTTTCCTGGTTATTTTCCACAGAAACCTTTGAGTCCTTAATTAAGGTAGGAGGAAGCCAAAGGCATATAGGTTTGCTTGCAAAGAAGTTGTAGACTGATGGCTGGTGTGTGTTTCTGCGAAACAGAGCAAAAGAGAGAGCCGTGCGGGACATGCATTAGAGGCAAACAGAAGGAGGCTTATCTCAGCACAGCGGCCCTAATTGCAAAGCCAGTAACTATTAAAAAATAAGCATTTGCTATTGCAAGGACATTAGTCGTATCATAGCACTGTAGTTCTCAAATATTTGTACGTGCATAGGAGAGTTACAGTCTATCTGTGTAAAAACACAAAAACAAACTTGTACTTGAATTTCAGGTATTAAACAAAAATGACTTACCTTAGCAGCTCACATAACTTTTGGGGGTAGGTTTTGCTGTCTGTTCGAGGCATATCTTCCAACAAACTAGGTGTTGGGGTTTTTTTCTGAGATTTTACTAAGATTAGATTTTCCATAGGTATCATGCAGTTATTAATTTTAGCAACGGCGTGGCAGAGAAACTGGCTTTCAGCCTTTTCAGATGATTTTTCAGACTGATGGGACCATTACACACCATGGCATTGCGCAGCTTGGTTGCTACTGCCAGGAGGAGCTTGCAAAAGCCGTTGTATTTTAAGACTTTACTTTCAAATTTATTTCACAGCTTACCTTTAATAGGAAGTGTTTTTCTCCATGTGAACTCTCGGATGGCTATGCTGAGCAAACTAGGTGCTACTTCCTTTCAAGTTAAACCCTTTAGATTACTCTAACGCAATTCTTTGTGGTTTAATTTATCATATGTTCTGGCACCATTTATCACTAAATGCAGAATGATGAAGAAATGGCTCTATTAAAATGGAATAACTACTGAATTAAAAAGCTGTTAAATGAGTTGGAGTGCAGACTCCTGTTAACAATATGTGAGGAAGGGTGTTTGGCTGAAATAAATTACTTTCACAGTAATAATTTGAGAAGTGCACCTTTGGAGAAACATGTTCAAAAATTCACATCTTGATTTCCTGACTAAAATCACATTCTCCACTAATAATATTTTTAAATTAGCTTCACAGCTAAGGTGAGGAAAAATTTAGTCTCAAATACTTTGGTTCAAAAGCAAAATATTTTTTATTTAATAATTACGAAGGGCAGTTTTTAAAATATATATGCAAAGCACAATAACAGATTCCAATTAAGATATACTTCACGTGCTCACCCTTAACTTTTTGAAATGCTTTTACAATCTTTCAATGTAGTCTGCCATATCAACCTGTAAATAATAAATAGTTCTCCCTGTAATTCATAATAGCCTGCATAGGAACGCCCTGCAAATAGTAAAGAGCCGATTACCTCATGAGTCAAGATATATTTTCATTTTATTGATTGCAATGGATCCTGCAGGTAAAAGAAAGTATAGAATAGATATTCAGTAAGTCTATATTAACTGACATAAAATGCTTTTTTTTACGTTAAAAGAAATTGTTGAAATGCGACAACTTACAGCATTTGTTATTTATATTACATTCATAACAGTCAAATTCCAAACTATTCAGTTTCTTGTTTCACTATATTCTTACTCTTAATCCTTTCACACGATCCACATATTTCTTGTGGTTAACAATGGCATTTATTCAACCGTTATTAGGAAATTATTTAGCTCCATCAAAGGAAGCTTCCATTCATCACTTGGGACCCTCTCCTGCACTGATTGATTTCACTGGGAGCAAAAATAACTTCTCAGAACTCACGTGCATCATTTTGACCCTTTGAAACGCCCTCCTAAGGGACATCTCACAGTCACAAAGTGGCATCTTTATGGCTTTAATAGCAGATTTTGTTTTATTTTTACAACTTACTACACAAAAGATGAAAAAGATGCATTCTGTAGACTTGGTTTATTTTCAGGCTATGCTGTGGCACAAAGTACAGAAATAGTTCTAGCATATATCTCTCTGTCCACACGCTGTGCTGACAAAGTTCACACACAAGTTGACAAAGCAGGGGCACGTCATGATTATGTGCTCACAACTGTTTTAGAAAAACTAACCATCTTACACAAATCAGACTCAAACAAAACATAACAGCCAAATTGGACACGTTACTTAGTACCAGACAGTCTATTTACCCCAAATGGCAGATTACGTTACCCGAATACGTTACATTATCAGAATATCACTGACTATAATTCAGTGATGGCAAGAACCACTCAAAACTACTATGTGAGCATCCGAGTAGACGGCCTTTTCCCCGCTCCGCACTATATGAAAAATACCTTATTTGTCATTTAAGAAAAGTGATTTTTAAGTTTACCTCAAACCATGATGTCCTTTATGTATCAGAACTATTTGGGCCACCAATAACACAAAGATTCCTATTTGTCACTAGGTCTGATCAGCACAAAAACTCATTTTACTCTATGGGCTGTGTGCTTGCGAGGCCCGTTGTGAAATCCAGGGCAGAACTACACACATTAACCTCTTGCACTTGCCTGCCGCAGTCATCTGCATATATACCATCTTGCTTCTTTTTGCATGTACAAGAACGGAAAGAGTAAGAATAGTAGTACAGTGACCCACTTTCATGCATGCTTCTTTAGCTTTGATATAATATACCGCCTATTTTATTTCTGCACTAACTGCAGGCCCCACCATTTCTCTAAGCATTCATATTGCATTGGCCCGTGAATGCATATCCCTGTGCACTGTGGTAAGCTGCTCCAGCACCGCAACTCTCCCTGCCTACCTGGCTAACGCTCCGGTATCTCAGTCTCCTAAGGCTGCAATTAATACAGAAGGGGGGAAAAAAAAAAAAGATAATAGCTTGCTTTGAGTAGAAACTAAGAAAGAGATTTTTTTTTCAGAAAATGATTACAATGCTTTGCTCCTCATTCCCAGGAGAGAACTGAATGCTGCCTCTGTGGAAAACGGTATTTAAGAACGAAAAATACATACCATATAGTATTTTCCAGCACGTTATTGTGGATAAATTGGAGTACCAATTTAATCTCAAATGGATTCTTTTTCACTCAACTGTGGTTAATTTAGCTATCTATCCTTTATATCTAAATTTCCTTTATACCTAGTAAGCAGTTGCTGAATAACATATCACATATACTATAAAATATATCTGATAAAGGTGACTTCTCAGATGTTTTACCACATTTCTAGCTCAGCACATAAACACAATTCTGACTTTCCTAGGCTCTTGCCAAATATTACCTAAATATTTTATGCTTTTTTTTTCTTATATCCTCTGTCTAAACTTTGAGAGGTATCTTCCAGTGTAAAAAGAAATATGGTAAATCTCAGTATTTTCCAGTCAAAATCATTCGTCCTAATTCAAACAAATTTACCTTTATTGCTGCTCATTGTAGAGCATACAGTATAGCCACACACCAAAGTACATGGGAATTGAAATGGGTTTATGTCTTGGGGGGGTGCTTTAAACAAATGTTAGTGGAAACATGAGTCTGCCTGCCTGCCTGCCCCACTGGTAACTAGAACTTGCTGACTGACTACCATCAGATTTAACTTAGAGATAGAGAATTCAAAGAAATTTAGTTTCCTACTGATACGGTGGAAACAAGTGGCCAGGTAGAGAAGAAATATCGCCTTAGAGCACAGGTAAGAACCAAGGAAGAGGATGAGCTGGAGGAAACCACGTCCCCATAGCTCTAGTGCTCGTGCAACCACGCAGTGAGCTCTGATGGCCGCCTTTTTAAAAAAAATTTGCCATCCTACCTGTTCCATTTGACCCTCCTTAGATCAAAACTGGGTTTAGGGCAATAATTATAAAAATTCAAATGACCGTCATTCATCCACACTGAAAACTGGAGCTCACAACTTCTAACCTCCGTTTAGCACAAATCCTGAGAATGAAGGGCTTTTCACACTCTCTGCTGGGACTAAAGAAACAACTTAAGCAGGAATAAACACAGCAACTGAGTTAGCAATGAAATGAGAGCAAACAGCAGCCAGTGTTTTAGGTATGATTCTTTAAAGAGTGTATTTTCATTTAAAGTAATAAAAACATTCAAGCGTTATATCAGCTTTTTATTTTTTTAAACTTTCCCTAAGAAATGTGTCATTTCCCTTAATAATATGCACAGAAATAAAAAACAGTCATTGTAATTTCTTTCTGCAGAGTTTTTAGTCGGATTTTTTTTGTAGACTTAGCCATATTTTTAATGTTTGACGAAAAAGACAAATTCCAAAGGAAGAAATCCTTCATAGGCAGAGAATCCAAAAGGTGGAAACAACAGCTTTCAATGAGCATGGCTTTGTAATAGTTAATATTCCATCCATTTAATATCTCTAATTATTTTCCCTCTGCAGCTTTGATGGGTAGTTATAGCCTGGAATAAAAACACTGTGGTAAGGACAACTGCACAGCAAGGTTAAGTGCCTTCTTGTCTTCAGTACCAATAATTACCTTTAAACAAAAAAAAAAGCTGTTTTCAGGTTTGACAGTTAATTTACTAATGAGTATGTGGACCCAATTTATAATAAAGTAATATTGACCAGAAATAATCCCGCATTGGTACTCATCTGAATTATTTTATTGTTCAACTCTCCTATTAAATAAATTGGAAAGGATTAATTTTGCAAGATGGGATTGTCAGAAGCTGCTGCATAAACTAGATGCATGTCAGCACTAAATTTAATTATTGATCACAATACAATAGTGCTGAGTATTCCAATCCCCAAACAGCTTCCAGTAACTATCAGCACATTCCAAATATAGAAACTGAAGGGGGAAAAAATTTTTGATTGCAGATGACTACATTTTAAAATAAATAAATAATTCATTAGCATCAAATAAAAATTTAATTTTAAAGTACAATTCAGATCACTCACTCAAACATATAACAAGTAATCAGAAAATTAAAGTGCCTCCCTTCAAGTGACAAACTCTAATGAAGTAGTGTAATGCTTTCCTGATTGGGGGATTCCTGAGATTCCCCCATTTTTGAAGAGATGTGATATTTGGAAACGGAGGTCAGTTCGAGCATAGCCCTCTCATTCCACCCCTTCTTGCAGAAAAACAAATGGAAATATTTCAGAACATGCAATGGCATGCTACAATACTGTACTTATAGAAACATATCAAAGAAAAGAGATGAAGATGTATCCTTGGAGCGAAAACCATTTTCCAGCTCTATTCATGTTCTCTAGCTGAAGAAAGCAGTTTAACAGGACAATCAAGATGTTTTCTAGAAGTAGTCAGTAGTGGATAATTTTTCTTTTCGTTTGAGAAAGTTCAAAAGGCACATGAGAAATGCTTAACTATATGAAAATTTGTTTCTAGTTCTTAAAATCACTCAACACAAGAAAAAGAGGTACAGGCTAATGAACCACTATTGGGTTGTTTTGTGAAGGCTTCTAGTTCCAGAGTAACAAGCATAAAGCCATGATCAGAGCTGTCTTAGGTATCAGGATAAAGACAGAATAGCAGGAGAGAAGGCAGCAGCGTACGTTTTTTAAACACAATGTCAGATAATAGTATGATATTGATATGGTCATTGAAAAGCAATTTTACCAGTTTTATTCTATGCACTTTCTGTCTAAATTCATATACTTTATTAATTTTCATATAAATAATGTTAATGAAGCCATCAGTTTTCTAATGAATTTTTAACATGCATCCTGACAACATTTCAACTTCCTCTGACCTTTTAAACAATTCTTTCATAATATATCTCTGCTTAGTTACAGTGAAATTCATTTTCCAAGCCACCATCAAATACCACTTTGTGCAGACTTAGTCTGATAGCATGTTAACATTATTATCATAAACAGAAAAGAAACGACTCCAAGCTAATTTCAAGTTGGTTCCAAAAATAAACAAATCCTTCCAAGATTTTAAGTTTTTGTTTGGAGTAGCTACAAAGTTTTAACTTTCACTTACTAAAGCACAAATCAATGTTAACTCATAAATCTGGGCTTCATCCAGCACCTATTGAAGTCAATAAAATTGCCCCCTTGACTTAACCATGTGTTGGATCATGTCCTTTGTGACAATTATTACGCACCTGCCAAATGTTAATCCCCAGACCAGGAGTGTTTTAAATTGAGCATTAAAAGTTTTTATTAAACTTTTGCTATAATCCAAAAACCCAAACACAGCTTGCCACTAAGCCCTGCTCCTGGAGAGCCTCCCAGGAGCACTAAACTCTTCTGATGAGTCTAAAAGAGCGCTTGGCACGCTCACAGCTTTTAACAAGGTCTGTGACTGCCTTTGGCAGCCGTTAAGCACCTTTCAGCATACCCTGCTCTAACATACCTACGCTAGTTTAGGAGTATTCTGCTAACTCAAAGAAATGAATTCCTTCAAAAAAACCCCTCAAGTTATTATCAACTTCCTTAATATATGCCCTAAAGCCAATTTGAAGTTTAAAAGCAACATTGCACAGGCTTTTACACCAGAAGCCACTTTAATCTGGGGAAAGACATGGGTTCTCGCCCGCTTCCACACGAGGCCGAAGCTCGGCTACACGGTCGCTGAAATCCGTTCGACGGCAGGTACTAATAACGGGAGCGATTCCCGTCCACTCAGTTCCCTCCTCCAGCTGCAGCCAGTCGTGGATGTACTAGCATTTAAACTGATGTCAGCAATTTAAAAAAAAAAAAAAAACTGGAAATTGAGTTACAGATGGTGAAGGCTAGAGAGTTGAAAGAATCTTTTATATATGTCCGTGGGTTTGGGGAAAATCTTTTGAGTTCTAAATTAAATGACTTTCAAATAGAGAAAGTATACTTTTAAATTGTCTCCTCTAGATAGCACGACTTCTCAGATGGTTTTGTATTCAGTTCACACAGATTAAAGTGTCCCTCCTGTCATCTCACCCCTATCGCTCCTGTAAAGACCTAAGCACTTACTTAATTTTAAGCATATATGCTATATGCAGTGGCAAAAAAAACCAGGACTACTTCTGTATGCTTAAAGATGGTGTATGAGCCTTTGCTAGGCCAAAAACAAAGTCTTCTGAAGTCTGTAACTCTTGTTCAAGATTCAGTAGCATTTTCCAAAGACTGTAAAACAACTTTTTGAGGGGCAGTTTTCACCTCAACTCAGCTCACTTCACACACATGCAAAGGAAATCTGTTTATATCCCGAGAGATTCACAGCACACAAAATAATTATTCACTGACAAGACTGTAATTTAAACCTCACAGATGAAGGGGAGAAACAGAGGCAGATGTTTTCAGCATGAAGTATATGGAAGAAACAGTCCGCAATCAATATTACTCTTACATATTATTATTTCAGTAACACCTAGAGGCCTGACAAATGTAAAGGAATTAACGTGACGGGGCCATGTTTAAAATCCTCTGAGTCCCTCCTCTGATGCTCTGGCCTGGAAAATCTCCATGGCCGTTGGGCTGCCCAGCTCCCTGTTCCTCTGTCTGTCTTCTCAGGGATTGCATGGGCCCCTCTGCCGAAGCAGAAAGCGCCGTGGCATGCCCTGTCTCATCCCGTGTGAATCCTGTCCTTGCCATTTTTTGCCAGCCCACTAGCTCCCATAAGATATGAGCCAGCCGATGAAGGAGCTTTGACTTGCAATACATAGGTTGACACTTCCTGCCTTACCACTGGGCTACTAGCACCAAGTTAGAGAAATATTTTTGTTGTGAGGGGTAAAACCAGGATCGTTTCTGTCATCCACAAGCCTGGCTGCCAGGACTAAGAAATGATGGAGCCATGGGCCGAGGAGTTAGAGTGATGTCTTTAACCCCCTGCATCTGTGCGATAGAAAAAAAGGTCTGAATTACAATTCAAGCATTAAACGTATAGTAATTACTGGAAAATAACCTAGTATGAAGATCGGCCACCTCGCGAGAAAGGAGATTTTACAATTCACTTTAACATTTGTTGAGGTTTTCAGCCTGATCGCTGACTGACAGGCCCCTGGGAAGGAGCGCAGCCCGGAGGGAGCGCTCGCGGCAGTGCTGCGGCCAGCGGCCCCCGGCGCCCCGGCCCCCGGTGCCGGCTGCGCTCCCGGGAAAGGCCAGCCCCAGGCGCTAGCGGGGCAGGAGACCAACCCCTTCGCCCGCCACTGGATACAGGTGCGACTCCACAACCAATATCACGGTGCCATAAACGGCACGTACCATAAACCAGATTATAATGTTCATGAACGTCATTCAACAACTTCAAGCAGAACGGAGTTAATTTTAAGGATATCTTTTTAACCAAAGGATGTATATATGCGAAGCTTTTCTAAATTCTGCTCCTCACACAGATGTCAGACTGAGGGGAGGTAATATTTATAATGTTTTAATCTGTGAATGCCAAAGGTAAATGCTGGATTCACATTCACAAATCTAAACTTGCATTTGTCTTAATTTGTAGAAACTGTAAAATAGCAGAGCGTGTACAGACCAGATACAAACAGAGAAGGCACTTAATGTAATGAAATATATGTCTGCTCGGAATCATATTTTCCACAGGATAACAATTTACTTTTAACTTAGATTCAGGAACTATTTTCAACTCAGAAATAATTAGGTGGATTTAAACCGCCTTTCCCTTACAAGCCATCTAGAAATGTGGGTTATTAATGTGCTTGAAAAAGGAGAGTTATTGCTCATAAAACCCTGTAAACATTTTAGTCGGCTCGACCATGAGAAACAAGAACTTGAAATATTTTCACATAAAATTAAACGCTCAAAATTTCAGTCCGTACAGCTCAAACCTGAAAGCCACTGCTGACTTTCATCATTGCTCTCCCTCAAAACAAAGCACCTTTAAGGAAGAAGGAATGAAAGTGGTAACTTTCACCTTTACCATAATCAAGGGCGCCCAATGAATGGCTTTGCAGGGGCTCCAGGACTGGTAAAACTGGCCTTGCCAAGTTTTTTATTCTCTATACCTCTTTATTTTTCTCTTCAAATATGAGCAAACTAAAAAATCCTACATGGAGGAAAATGATGAAATCCACCCAGAGAGAGTCATGGAGAGCAGCTTAGAGTTAAATAATGGAACAGCTTTGTGGTTACCATTCACACAGCTCTCCGAGTCAGGGCTATCAGGCAATGAAGGAGAATAATGAAGCTACTCCTTCAGATAAGAGATCGGCTTTATAAATATGATCTTTTGTACAGCAGCTGTAGGAGAACTGTACACTTGAAAATAAGCTTGTCATATCTCTGAGAGTAGGTGAAGTGGTTCAGGTTTGTGTATGCTTATGAGTTTCTGGGAACATTAGTAATTTTATAGAAATAAAAACAGAACAAAGAAATTCTTTAGGAGAAAAAGCTTTCCAGTATATACAAGTCAGTGGCTGAACACATACATACATACATGGCCAGCAGCTAACTATATGCATGTGGCTTGGAGAACAGGGCTCACAACC
This sequence comes from Dromaius novaehollandiae, assembly GCF_036370855.1. Taxonomy (NCBI): domain Eukaryota; kingdom Metazoa; phylum Chordata; class Aves; order Casuariiformes; family Dromaiidae; genus Dromaius; species Dromaius novaehollandiae. The sequence continues at coordinate 21,109,102 of NC_088104.1, forward strand.
TTCATTTCCAAAAGCACAGGGCACCTTTTTGCTTACATAGTAGAAACCTTCCTTCTGCATCAACAGCATAGGGTTATATCCTCTTTCCACCCTAGCTACTAGACTAACAGGGCAATACCTAATGAAATACATAAATAGACCTGACATCTTGTCCACGAGGGAGCACTGGGTAGTAGCAAACACAAAACATCGCATTACATGCTCAAACACTTTATGTATATACAGCATGCAGACATTTGCCAACCAGTACAACTTGAACAGTATTTGCACCTGTACTGAGCAATATGTTTTTATTTCCAGTTGCTCCATATAAATAAATTCCTAAGAAGTAGTAAGAACTGGTTCTTGAAACTTTTGCATTAGATTCATGCATAACTATTTAAAAGCTTATCATTTGGCAGCTACTGCACAATTTTTTTTCCTTTTTGGGGGCATGTGGGAGGTGCTTTCTATTTTGGTTTGGGTTCTTTTTGCTAGTTTAAAAAATAACTGTACCTTTTTCCACTTTCTCATATATGCTTTTTTGCTTTTCTCATAAGACTATTCCAGTTCTTTTACTGTTATTAGCCACAAAAACATAAATTAGTGAAACATAAACTTTTACATTACTATGATAAAATGTGTCTTCTATCCTTTTCATCCACCGCCAGTGGAGACAGCTCATCACAGTGGTTTTAAGGTTCACAGTTTTAAGATTCAATTGTAGGATAAGAAGGTTCTTCTTCCTCAGCTATCGACTGTGAAATGGATGTTGGTGCTGCTGGTGGCAGCAGCCACAGGAGCAGCAAAGCTGCAAGGCACTGGCTAGAGATACAGTGGCAGAGCGACTAGGAGGAGCAGCACCAAGATTAGCTCATGATATGGGTTGGAGGCTCCGAAAAAAAAAAGGTTTAAGAAACTAGGGATACATAAATGTTTTTGCAGGATGAAAAGGAAGAGTATTATGGATCAAGCATAAAGATCACAATTCAGAGACAAAAAAACAACCATCAGCTGGAAAAATACACTAAGTTATTGCATAGGAACAGTAGATTTGGTCCAGTAGATGGACATGAGACAGATTTAGGCAGACACAGATTATGTGCCTTTGCCTCTATCACTGACTTGCTCATTGATTTTAGAAAAAGCAATTCAGTCTTATGTGCGCCCACTTCCTTCTCTTGTTCACCTCACCTATTTGGATAATAAATTCTCCATGACAAAGAGTGCCTTTTCCTCAGTATATGTGCAGAACCTAGCGCAGTGAGATTTCAGTGTCTTCTTAGAGACTCTGAATCAGAACTGTAATATAAAGAATATAAAATAATAATACAGCGAGCTATGCAATATGTTGTATTTCCTATAATCTTTATAGTATTTTTGTTTGAGCCCTGAAATGTTTTGCGACCAGGTACATTTTAGAACCTAATGCAATAAATAGCATGCAATCCACTGTATATACAAATTTTAATTTCTATCCCAAAACAAATATGGACAATTTCAAAGGTGCCCAGGTCCCTTTGACTTTCAGTGAAGACAAGCATGCATCTCTTGATTCTCTAAAAATGTTCTGCATCTAGTTTTGAAGAAAGACCCAGAGAAGTCATGGCTGAAGAAAATAAATTTAAAAGCACCTCTATAAAACTGCAGCCTTTTCTGTTATTTCAGTGTTTCATCACACTCTCCAATATTTTCATCATGTACTTCATAACATTTTAAATAAATTGATACAAAGCAACAAAACCTCAGAAGTAACTACAGCCACTGAATAATTATGAGATCAATACGCCATTCAGCAATTCTGCAAAAACATTCAGACGACCTTGCAGAAGGGAACTCCACTCGCAGAGAGCAAGTGCAGGGCCTGGAAGGAAAACAAAACAAAGCAAAGCCAAGCCAGCTTGCCAGGTCTGAGTGACTCCTCTGTGTATGTGTCCTCCCCCTTGTACTGCACCAAGCTAGTGCTAAATAGAAGAAGTGAATGGAGGAACAAAATTGTGTAGTGCGATCTACACCACAGCACCTACCTTCCTCTTTTTCTACCTTAATTTCTCCCAGAAGTTTTCGTTGTACTGGATTCATCCAGACTGCTACCCTTTTCCTCTTCTCCTTCCCTCCTCACCACCATCTCTTTTCTCTTTCCATATACTCTGGATTTTGCCTCTTCTCCTCCTTCTTCTCCCAAATATTCTCCTTCTCTGTTCACTTCACCTTGATGGTCATCCTTTCTTTTTTTCAGTCCTTAACTCATTGCCTTTTTCCTCACCCTTCTCTGCTCACTTATCCTCCCTTTTGAAGTGAGCTGAAGCTGCTGCATTGCTGATGAACAGTTGTTTGGTGAGGTTGCCTCTTTTTCTCCTATGCAAAGAAGCACCTCGCAGCACTAAGGGGGAAGGAAGGGTGCAAGAAAAAAAAGTGCAAATACAAGGACAGCTACCACTAGTGAAACCGGTATGCAGAGACTAGAAGGAGACAAGAGAAGGTAGAGCTGGCAAGTAGAGGAGTTTAGGCCAAGCAAAGGGAGCTTAGACAAAAGACCAAGAAAAGAGAGCTGAAAGTAACTAAAGGAGATATCTCACAAGCATCCTCTTACTCACATTTATGTCAGAGGACAATGAACAGGAATTGAAAGAAAAGGAGACCTAAATCAGAAAAACCTGTAAGAAAGAAAATCTACTCCCTTTGCAGACCAAAAGAAAAAAAAAGAAAAAAAAACAAAAGAGAACAGACAGAACAGTAAGAAACACAAGATGGCACAAAATATCAGGAGTAAAAAATAAGAGAAACATTAGCAAGCACCTGAGCAACCAGGAACAGAAAACAGAGCAACTAAAACTAAGCAAGACTTAAATAAAACTGTTAAGAGATGCAAATACTGTTTTCCCACCTTTATGTCCCAGTTATATTTTCCAGTTTAAATAAATGACACTGAAGAAGAAATGAAGGAGGGCAATAAGGAAGCCAGAGGGAGGGGTGGGAGCTCTCTTCCCTCGGGTCCGTGAACGCCGCCCTGACCCCTCACAGAGACTTCGCCAGGGACAGTGGCCCAAATGGTCATTGCACAGGCAACAACTGAGGGGCACGGGCGGGCTGGAAAGGAGAGATGACGAATGGGGCTGTAAGGGCTTTTCTGTTTAATTTTGAAAAATGGCTGCCATTGAGAATATTCACTGAGAATATTTGGCGAATAGGTCAAATTATCATGTCTTCTGTTGACAAAAATACTTTACGGAAACAATCGGAAAATGAAGTTTATGTTGGAATCGAGCAGCTTTTCCTAGCGCTGAGACCTGATACGTGAATTTCTTGTAAAGGTTAGCTATATTTTAATTAATACTTGGTATTAAACCTGAAAGGACAGGGGAAGCAACAGTCTGTCTCTCCACTTGTCTGTGGAAATGGTAACATAAAACCAAAAAGCAAGGCATCCCCAAAACAGAATATGTTGTGATAGGGAGAACTTGGTAGAAAGCTATTTTCTTGCCCTGATAAGACTTTGAAGATTTTTTTCCAGCTCAGACTGTTTCTGATTCCCAAATCAGAATAATAAATATTTTTTCACAAACAGCAACAAAACAAATCAGATTTAGTTATTTGAATTAAGTGGCTTGTTTTATTAATGTGAAATATCTAGTTTGTGCTTTTGTCCTATTTCTGTAACTCGTCTGTAATTTTAAACGGTATATCATTTTTTAACCAAAACTGAACATTTTCTTTACAAAGGATGACATTTTTCTCTCCTCAAAATTATAAATGAGAAATTTATTTAAAACCAATCCTTTGTCACAAATTGGTTCTTTTTCAGCAAAATATCAGTTCCTGATGGAAACGTTTCATTAAAATTTCCCATCAAATTCTGCATAAAATATTCTGACCAAGACCATTCTTTCTAGATTGCTACTTCACCTCACGTGAAAACCTCCAAGAGTCTGAAAAGGTACCGCACAGTTATTTACTAGAGAGTCGATGGAGGTGCTCTGAGAAGGAGTGTCACAGCAGTATAGCAAAAACACACTTCAGCACACAAGAGCTCATTCTGCTAAGAAGGCAGTTTACCTATCTGCTGAGGGAGAGCATTTGCAGATCATCTGCTACACTTAGGTGCCTGAAAAACACCTATATTCCTTATAATCCGTAAAAATACCCTTTTGTTCCCAAAGGCTGCAGTGATGCAATCCTGACATTAACTTAATGACTATGTCTCCCTTACACATGGAAGCAGTTCAGCATATTTCAACTCCACATGACATAGCTTTAACAAATTCGTAATCCATCATTCATTTTGTGCTGTGGAGACTCTGTATTCTCTAGCCTGTCTTTTATATTCTGTTTCCCCATCCTTAGTGCAGTCCGTTCTTTCAGTTTATCTTTTCATATTTACTATATGTGAGAAACACTCAAACAAGGGAAAAATAAAGACACTTTAAGCACTGATTTCTATTCTTTACATAATGTTGGGAAAGGTTCCACATGACAATGCTGGCAGATGTTGATGCATGCAATGTTTTAGCTAAGCCCATGATTGACAGGTACACCATTATTTCTACAACCTGGACTGACTGTTACACACAGTAAATGCTAATCCTTATCCATTCAGTTGTTTCTTCACATTATTCATTTTTTCCCTCCAGTATAAGGAGGACTTGTTTGTTGCCCCCCTAAGCCTGCGCTGGTGTGCCAGCGGACACCAGCCTGCAGTGAACACACCTGGACAAGCAGTCTCTGAGGAGCCTAAGGGAACGACAGCCGTTGTCGTGAATGCCCACTCGTACAAGCCACGAGAGGTGGCTCGAGGGGAGCCAAAGAATAACTCTCCTCGCTTCAATTAATCGAGCTGTACCGAGAGATTTTGTATGCTTATGTAGGTATCTCATTTTACCAAGACTGCTCTGCATGCAGAAAAAACACCTCACAATATCAGCCTAGACCCTAGCCTGTTCTAAATTAGGTACTCCACGATGTGTGTGCTCAGGAGATGGGAGATTTTTTCTTCGTTTAATTGGATGTTCGCTTCCGAGCCTTCCAAGGAGCGAATTGTGGGGGGCTTTGATGCCATGGCACATAATGTTGGATTAGCAATAAGACGACAGCGTATTCTGAGTAAGCTATCTGAGAAACGCATTTTCAGCAGGAAAATCACCTTGGGACAACCAAAAGCAAATCTGGGAGGGGGTGTGATTTGAGAATATTTTTTATCTTAAGTTCTGCCCTGAACAAGTCGGTTTCTTCTAGCAAAACAGAGAGAAAGCTAAGTTTAACAAGTTGTTAAGACTAACCAATTTACAGGAGGGAAACACAGTAAAAGCTGTGACAAGAAATTTTTATACTTAATGTTACCAGGACCTTTATACAGAAATTAGAGAAATGTATCATAAGCATAGTCTACTATTAAAAAAAAGAAGGGCATTGCTGCATCGGTGACTATTCCATTCCGTTCCTAATTTCTAAATTTGGATACTCCTCTCAAGAGGGTGAGCGAGGCTGACAACAGTTCATGGATCTGGGCAGTTTGCGCCTCCGAATATTTTGCTTTGGAGTGTGGGTCCCTTGTGTTTTATTTTTTTATAGGTGAAGAAGAAAGTAACCAAATCTAACAGACTGGGAGCAAAACTATCAGACAATATTTCAAAACCACAAAATTTCTTGTAGTATGCTAGTCTATTCATCGTAACTGCAAGTCTAATGAAAACCTGTCCTTTTTAGTCGACTATGTAGAAAGCCCAAATTTTCGATTCCTTAAATAAATCAAACATCTCATGTTCTCACTATACTCTATAACAATTATCTAACCTACAAAACCATACAGAATAATGGTCAAAAGACAAACACTCGCATTGCACTTTGCTGTGATCTCAGCTGCTCAAAATGAAATAAAGAGGCTGTTCCAACTTTTATCAGACTTGAATTTGACATACAACATCTATAAGGTTAAGAGATACTGCAAAAGGAAATGAATGGCAGATTGCCAACTAGTATTCGAAGTAATAGGAGATGCAGCCATATACTGGTAATCTAGCTGTTACAGTCTCAAAGATAAAGCTCATTTGCTCACTAAACTATATGAAAAATATCAATATGTATTTCTGAATGAAAATATTTCTGGTAACAAAGGTCAGTGAGTTATACTCTGACACTCTCTTACATGTTCTGATTTTGCTCCTTGAAGCGAGAACATGCTACTTGCGCTCTCATAAAGTAAGATGTGATGTTTAGAGCAGTATACCAATTAACAGGTTACAAAATGAAAAACTCTATTGCGTCTTTTGATATGTTTTGAAGTGACTCTCAGAATATTTCGCTGTGTCTGGAAACAGATAATGCAACAATCTCAATAAATTTGTAGGGGGTATATTTAGCATGAATTATTATATTTTATTCCAGAGTATGGATTTGGTAAGTTGTAGATGCAGCACATAAATAAAATTTTGAGACTAATTCAGCAAAAAGTGTGCAGCATAGTGTGCACAGAAATTGTGCAAACCCCACATAAACAGATTGTCTTTGGAACGAAATGATCTAGGCCACATTCCAGAAGAGGTCTGAATTCCCAACACATTTCAGGTCCTGGGAACCTGAAGCGGCCTGAGAAGACAGATTCTGTGACTGGTCATTGAATATGCAGCAGTCCTTGAGAAACACTGATTCTGTGGCCTAGGACGAGAGAGCAGCCACCTGGCAGATGGCAGACTGAAACTACCACAAAGTGGATTCTAAAAATGCTGAATGACAGGATACTGTTTTAAAACTCGGAGATAAAGGATCTTCATGATCAAAACCTGAACTGCACACATGCCAGTTGCCACGCGGTGTGCTAGCTGGCACTATTAGAGTAGGTATGGTCAGCCTGGCAGCTGGGTCAGAAGCTGAGGCAACGTTTGCAACCACCCAAACTGCCTTGGCTTGCCCCTGAAACCAACACAATTGTTGTGGTTTTTGTTTCTTCTGTCTTTGAAAATAACCCTGACGGTAAGAGAACTGGCAATTAAACACATAGTAAAAAAAAAAGAAAAAAACTGAAGCAATTGCCAAAAGATGGCCCTCCGTGAAAGTTCTCCAAAACAGAAATAAAAGCAACTCTGTATGATCAGTGACCATCTGGAGTTTTCAAGGAATGAAGCAATCCATGAGTGCTATGAAGAGCCATCCCAGTTACACTCATCCTGGTGGCACCATGCCCCAAGTGAAGAAATGCCTGCACATTTGTTGTAATACATCACTGAGATCTCATCCATCAATACCTCCGCTGTGCAGCTTTGAAATAAATGAACGTTCATTTGAACACTTTCAGACTTCTTTAATGAGGAAGCACATCTGCTCTGCAATGATGTTTCCTGGGCTGATAAGTGATGCAATACATGCTAAATGTTTTATAGTTCAAATCTCTGCTAGAGGAGAAACAGAACCTGGTACCTCATTATCATGTTTCTGAATTTCTCAAGTGTTGGTTCAAGGCTATGAAATGGACTCCCCTAGAAACCACAAACTATTGCAAACCATGTTGCCTTCTTTCCCAAGGGGAAGGCTCATTTCTTCACCTTTCTGTTTTTAATATAAAAGTATAGCAACATGTATATTAAAAATCAACATAATCTTACAATACCAAAACAAGACATTCCAGTACACCTTTTTTTTCCCCTCTGAGAAAGCGAGTAAGAGAACAGATATTTATTCCGAATGCTTTTGATAAATGAGATGCAAGAGTCCATCGGCACAACACAGCACAGCATTTCCTCAAAGTGATGTTGAGATGCACAGAGTGAGATTCAGGTAATCTCTGTAACAGCTCTGGCATGACTCTCAAGTTCCAGTCAAGTCAGGTATAGCAGAAGGAGCTGGTGATAAAGCGTATTTGATGAACTATACTTAGTAGTTTGCTAATTACTAGCTGTGATTTAGCTAACTTAGAGCTGCAAGAGGAGTGCTTCTTCATTCTTACAATTCTTGCCATGTGCTTACTGGACACGAATTTGTATTCTATTTTTTGCACAACCAGAAAAACAAGGAACCATAACTTTAATGTATTTAAACCTTTGCAGGAATATCAGATACTCTGTCCAACCACCAAGCAAATGGAAAGAGAAAGAATAGCAGAGATCTGTCATAGCCCTTCATCAGAAGAAGTTTTTTCAGATGTGAGAATCTTGAGAGCTTCCCCTGTTCGGACGTTATCTCAACGCCCAGAGCCCCTGCAGCCGGCGGAGGAGGACATTTACTGCTGAAGATGGTGACCATGTCGCCTGTGCTACTTTATGTGATATCAGTTAAACACTTCCGTCTCTCAGTACTTCTGCGTGGTGGCGAACCAGTCATTAACATAACTCCACTGTGCATTCTGTGCTACCCATCCCTGGCTTTTGAGTCCATGGAAGGAAATCAGATTTAAAATGAAGTTTAAAGTCTGATGTGGAAAAAATAGAGTCCCCAGCACCAGCCTTCTGCTGCATACTGACAGACCCCTTAATTCCTCACAGCTCTTAACCTTTTGGTAGCCTGCTTTGAACTTCCGTAAAGCTGGGATGCTGACCTGCTTCGTGGGTGGGTGATTATAACACTGAATTAATATTTGTAAATTACTGTGATACATTTGAATGAAAAATGTAGAACTGTAAAGAATGATGATTATGATGAACCTTCAATTCTTTTTTAAGTCAGTCCATCTGTCATTATAATCCCTCCTGAAGTAGGATATTATTCAAAAAAACTTAAAATTTGTTGTGTAATACTAGTTACCAAGATAGACCACTGTTATAACTTAGCAAGCGGCTAAAGGAAAAAAGTTCACATGTACTTTACAGTCCTTTTCTATTTATATGGCTTTTATACCATGGTAAATGGTACAGCTGTTCTGTAAGATACCCCTGTGTTGTTATATAGAAGAACTTCAGATTTAACCTGACCTACTCAGAATGGATATCTACACTACAGTATGTTATGAGACCTTTGTGATACTTCTTTGATAATTTTTTGCAGACCTCCATTAGAAACATGGAAAAGCTACTTCAAGAGTGCACACTTACAGCTTACTGTTTACCTATACACTCATAAGATCAAAACCCCTGGTCTTACTGTTTTTGTTAACAAGGAGCACTAAAAGTCTTCCCACATACTGAGTTTTGGTTTCCATTTTACAATCTGAGATGACAGACAGCACAAAAATGATGAGAAAACTGTGGGGAGGCTTCCAGAAGATTGATTCTCTCATCAGCTGATTCTTTTCTAGTTAGTCTTTTATTGACTACAAAGGTATAGCCAATGCAGAAAAGGAAAACCGGACTGCCCTGTTTAATCCTGAGGGCATTGGCAAAAGGTGATCACTTTTTGAGAAAACAGAGGCCTACAAGGAAATCAGCACACTGTATGAGCCGTTAAGCTGATTTAAACACACAGGGGATGCCTGGGGTTGAGCTCAAGATCTCTGAGGTGTGAGATGAGAATGAAACCGTTCCGCAGACTAATATTACTGAGCTTTAGTAGCAGGTGGTATAGTTGATCAGTCAGGAACCTGTCATTTGGAGAATAGGCCAATATATCTGAAAGACATGAAAAATCCTTCGTTTTTCCCCCCTCTTTCTCACCAAGAGTAAAAATTCTGCAATTGTGAACTTTAGCAATTATCAGTTAAAAGTTTTCACAGTTTAGGCAGCTATTAGTAATAGGACAGAACCAAACTATAGTTACGGCGCACACACTGGTAGTTCCTAAACGAATTTGAAAAATGACACTATAAACATTTGTATCCGTGATTGCAGTAATATATTGCAATTCTGACACATTTGTTTCCAACAGAAACCATGATCGGATGACAGAAACAAAGCAATTCATTTAGGAATATGTAATGTCCCAAGCACAATGATATTGATTCAATATTTAATTCCGTATTTTATAACCTGGAACTTATGCCACAGCACCTGTATTGTGTGCACGTTTGGAGGCTGTTCATAGCAACTGTAGGGGCCGCAGTTAAAACTTGCAATGATTTCTAGTTTGCTGTTCTCCAGCAAACCAGCCACCACTTAACGGATGAAAGTTAAAGCCTGAATAATTCTGGACTCAACAAACTTTGTCTGTAATGCAAAAACTTCACCATATTCTCTGCATACTTTGCATTATTCAGCACTCAAACAATTTTTCTGCCATTTATCCCATTTTGGCTCAACTCTCCTCCAAATGTTCAAATAAAAGCCTGTTACTGCTAATTGGAAAGCAGCATAAAAACCTAAGCAAGGCAGACAACAAAACCTTTAGTGTTTTGTATTAGTTACCTTCCATAGACACAAATTTCTGCATCATGCACTCCTGATACATGAACAAGTTGTTCATGCACCAGCAAGGTGTAAAAGTTGGGCCACATAAATTATGTGTTTTGCTTGTATTAGGAACTTAACCACACACACATAGCACTAACTTCGGTTGGTTCACTAATAGTGATACCTTACAGTAACATCCTCAATGTACCTTAACGACTGGCTGATAATAAGCAAAATAATTCCAGCATCTTTGAAGCTCAAATTTCAAAGTCCAGAGTCTGGAGATAGTAGGAGAACCTGCATAATTTGTGGCTAATTAATTTTAACTTTCACAAGTGCAGGAACACCACAAATCAAGCAACAGGTAAAACTGCAGAAAATCCAAGGTTAAATATTTCAAATACCCATTTTTGTCTGGATGCACACAATTCAGTCTCTCTCTCTCAAATAAAACAAATGTGGACACTCTACAGACATCTGGCACGCCATGTACAAACACAGGGTAATTTCAGGCTCGCTTAGTGAGTTGCTGTGGCTGAGAAGAACTGCATCCAAGGCAGATTACCCCACAAGAGAAAGCTGCCTGCAAGTCTGCACTTAACAGAGTCCATCATTGACACTGTCTTCCAAAACTCTCACAAATTTTGAAGAAGTTGGCATGGCTTTCCCAGATAATAGTGTGGAATATTATAATATTCATGCACCATGATAGAGGTCACCATATTGCAGCTACCTACAGTCTTAGCTTTCTTTTTTGGATACCCACCACTACCCAACTGAATTGGCTGCATGACATACATAACAGAACTCTTCAGATACGTGCCTTCACCAGAAAATTACATACATGGTCAGATTTCTATCACTGTTCTTGAATGTCACGTTGCCTAATTTCACAATGAAACACAAGAGCACAGATTTGCTCCTGCTTTTTCAACTAAAAATACGTGCCCTTTATTCTGCACTGAAATTTGACTGTGTGCCTAACATGTTTTTGCTTAAGGTCCTCATATAGAAAGCACCACATTGCCAGTCCTTCTCTTTAGTAAAGTGCAAAGCACACTGCCAGGGTGAGAGAAGTAAGTTTATTTTAAAGATCTATTATGAATAAAATAAACAGCCTTAACCATAATTCTACAATACCTTTGATTTGATGGGAATTATCCTTACTCTTATGAAAGTAGATTAAAGATAATAAATCGAGATATTAAGAACTACCAGAGAGAATACCTACACTGAAAGTCCAGCTCCAAAGCTGCTGCTTTTTTAGATCTTGGCGCCAGCAGTGAGTGCTTTGCAGGTGGTACCTGTTTTCTGGGATTTCTGGTGACTTCTGGGAAGATGGTAGAGAGGAGCTCTAATTGGATAGAATCATGTCCATATTAAGGGCGTATATTGGTAAAAGTAGCATTTACACTAAAGACAATAGAGGAATGAATGACCAAGCTCAGTTTTTAATGACTAGCATGACTTGTCCACCAAGCCACAAAGAAAGGTGTCCAGGATAGGTAAGGTGCCTCAGGTCAGCTATTAGATACTATTAATAGGCACTAACAAGTTATTTGAACTCACAATTTTCTGTTCCCCAGGGTTCATTTTTTGAGGTATCTCACTGATTTTTGCCAGCACCTACTACCTCACAGGAAGCATCACCTACAATGCTCTTCTCTCTGGTCCTTGTGGTGCTGGTTTCACATTTTGACTGTTGATTTTTGTTGGGTGGAGAAAATTATATACAAAAAAAGAGGAAATGTAAATAAATAAAAAACACTCTGTTTGCTGTAGCTATAGCTCTATCCAACCCTTGTGTTGACAATTATTTTCTGTGTCATCTTATAATCTTAACTCAAAACTTCTTAAATAAGGATACAAAACTCTCCTTTTCCCATTTTACAAGCGAAACTGCATTTTCTCACGAGCGATTTTTTTTAATTTTTTTTTTTTTTTACATTTTAATTCCAAATCATCAAACTGGCCCTGTTATTGTGAAATGGCATCTACAGTGTACTAGTGGCTCTGAATTCTATATTAGTGTGCATCACATTACTAGCAAGCGCTTCAAATAAACGGAAAGACAGAATGCTTGTCACACACAATATGTCATTACCAACTTGCTATGAGAGGGATTCATATGAAACTACATTTCATCAATATGTTGTTTCCCAAAATAATGAGAAGTTGTGGGATATATTTTCCAGGGAACTACAGAAGATTTCTCTTTTCATACATTTAAAACCGAACCAGTCAAACTACTACAGAATTTTGTATTAACTAAGAGATGGATTAGCTGACCCATTTATTTCTTTCCAGCTCTTTGCTTCAAAATTAGCTCTGTATGCTTGCATCTTTGGACTCCTTATATAATGCACTAACTAGCTTGGTGCCGGTATAGCGTTTAGGCACGGTAGAGAATATTCTCTGAGAACAATGCTAGAAACACAGACTATTCAAAAGACAAGACATGTAAAATTTCATTGCTTTCTAGCTGTTATCTTCATTAGAACATATAATCCTTGTTTACACCATCCAGGTGAAACTATCCCTGAAACCTTCCAGAAGAAGAAAAGTGTCATGAGATCCACAAAGATGACAAACCGCAGAAGTGTACCAGACAAGTACAACCATGTACATCTACACAAAATATACTGCTGATCTTAAATCCCTGTGATATCTTCATACCACCATGAAATAACTGGTTTTGAGAGTGGAAAACTGTGAGCAGACAACGAACACAACCTCTGTTACTGCTATCTTTAGCTTTGCTTCAACTGAACATGGTTTTCCAACAGACTGTCAAACATACTAGCACAGTATCAACTATCAGAAAAAAATGAGCCTCATCTTGCTATCAATCACCTAACCAAACCTTGTAAAGAAAAAGGACAGCATTACTTCGTGAGAAAAGACTTTAGCAAGTGAATGTTACTCCAAAGTTACTGATCCATTCTGGCATATTGGTGTGTGCTGCGCCGCCTTCTTTCTTTGAGGTCCCTGTGGTTCGCATCTGTTACAGCCAGTGACTACAGACCTTGGGCTTTATCTCCTATCTTCAGTTCTAGATAGTCTTGTTCAGTCATTGATACGTGGCTCAAGATAAGAGCCCTCTGACTGGCATTGTGAAATACGGTATACTTGAATAGGTTAGACGTGACTAAAACTCACATTTCAGAAGTAGAAAGTATCACTTCAGGAGAAACCTACCCTGTCCCTTTAAAATTTTCCTTAACCCCCACCATTTTCTGCTTATTCCCTCCCCACAAAGATTAACTTCCAGCAATACTGTGTTTGCAGATTCTGCCATTAGAGATAGCAAAACTTGTGCATATGTATCTGATGCAAAGCTATAGCTGTGTAAACTCAATTTATAAAAGTAAAGTTGTAGGGTTGCCTCCATTTCCATAGCTGCATTTTGGGCTTCCTACTTGCCCATCCCCTGACACATAATGCTCTTTCTTAAAGATTAAGAAAAGGCCTTCCTGATCATTGCTCAGTCCTCAGAACAGAGGTGTCAGATGAAAATTCTCCACCCCCCACCTTGATCTTAGCGTATGTTTTATCCTACCCCTTCATGACAATGGCACCAACATTAAAAGAGAACAAAAAAGGAGCAGTAGCAGCAAGTACGTTGAAGAATTTAACAATGATATAAAGATCGTTAAAACAGACAAAACAGACCACATTTTCTTCAGGAAATATGAGAATTATTTCAGCAGGCTCAGGATGTTAACTTCATTTTGTAAGATTAAAAGTGACAAATTCCAAAATACACAATGTCTTCAACAATAACAATGAACATATATATATGTGTGTGCATAGACATATATATACACATATACACACACTATATATGTAAAGTACTTATATTTTCACAAAGCGGGATTACTCCTAAAGCAGTAAACTCCATGCTAACTTTGCTCCTCCTCCCAGCGCAGACTTGTGAGAACAGGTGAATGTCGCATCCTTTTCTGGTCTTTGTAAAAGGACCATATGCCAGTTTTGAGGCCTAGAATAATCTGCAGATTTTTTTTCATCCTTTAAGATACACCATGGGTCGAGTGGTCACTGCTGACCCCTCCTTGCATAGCGTAAGCTGCTGAGGCTGGGAAAGAGCAGCCGAGGACGGAGCCAATGAAATTATAGAACAATGCGAAGGTCAAAGCGACATTGCATATTCTGTCCTTCCTCAAACGTGCGGCGCGCAGCATTAAACGGGGGGAAATTAACCCTTTACCGATGCTCCCTAATCATATTTCTTGTTACTCAAGTAAAATAGAGCAGGATGTCCTGCTAAGCCAGAGCAAGCAAAGAAGGATAAAATTCTGAGGAAAAGGAGGTTATAATTAAGGGTATCGCTTGCCCCCTCATTCCGCCTTTTGTGTCACAAAAAAAAAATGTTGCTAGTGAGGAGGACATAGAAGTGTCTTTTGTTATCCAAAGAAACGAACTATAGTTTTCATCCCACTAGGGGTTTCCACAGTAAATGGAGCTTTTCTTTCTTTCAGCCTTATTTTAACAGTTCTCAGACTGACAAGCTGTTATAAGCATCAAGTTATCTTCTATTGGAACCACACCAAGGAAGAGCGAGTCCTATCTTTATCCCCAAAGACAAAAAGAATTAATTTTAACGTAAAAGACAAAAAAGATGCAAGCAGGGAAAACATCAAATACTAATTCTCAATATAGGCATAGAAAGAGCTTATAAAAATGCAGTGCTTAATATATTTTCACATTCAGACATGCATATAGATATACACAAACATATGCATATATGATATACAATTTATGTATATTTCATAGATTCAAATAAAATGATTGCTGTGTTCCACTCAAATTCCAGACATTTAATATTAGTTTCTTAAGTTAATGAGCCTGCACCTTATCTTCCTGTCCATATTGTATATGTTTTGCAAGCTGCCAGCTGTGCATCAGAGCTGTCTCATGATGTTTGCATATGCTCCATATAGGCTAAAATTTTGAACTAGTATTTCTTAAGAACCCAGAAACGTACAAAGTAATGAAAGAAACACCCCTGATTTTCTGGCATCTTTGCTACACATTCTATTTCCATTTTGCAGGTTTTTGTAACAGAAAACCAGGCAGAATTACCTATCCCTTCATTGCAGAAGAAATGTTTAAACTCGCAGATTCACAGGCCTGATGTAAAGATTTTGCCCCCAGTGACAGCAGCAGAACTGACCTAGGCTGGAGCCCCGTCAGCCGGTCGGCACCGCAGCCTCGGCGAGGGCGCGTTGGAGAAGGCTCCCAGGCGAAGGGACGAGCCGACCAGCCGTAGTGGGAGCCGGAAAAGGAGGAAAGGAGAGACATAAAACAACCCCAGAGAAACGTCTTTTGTCAATCCTCTTTAAGCTTGACCCTTTCATATTTCTCCCCACTGCCAAGATCACCGCGCGCGTGTGCACACACACACACACACACAAAAACTTTCAGTTATACAGTAGGAGGAAGAAAGCACAAAAGCAGCTATTCGCATAGCTTTAAAATTATGCCACTCTTGTTTCTGTTAACAAGATTTACACATTCAGAGGTTTTGTCACCCAGCTAAATGGAAACTTTTAGTTCATTTCATATTTGAGTCAACAGGAGCTCTCTATTTCCATCCTGATTGCTCTTTGAGAAGAGAATTCAATAATCACTTCCACTTCTCAAAATTTGACTTGCCTGGCAAGTAACCTATTTTATTTTTGATAGAAAAATAAAATATCACAAGTGTTCCATTATTATAAATTGTCATGGCGCAGGATGAGAAAGTAGTTTTTATGTTAGCCTATACATTTTTAGTAACACTTTTATATGTGAATTGTTTATTCAAATTTGGATCAGTTAAGCAGCAACTCAAAAGAAATCACCAAGCCACTTGTAGAGGATATTACCAGCATGCGCAAATACTCTGGGATACAAAGAGCAATAAATTTGTGAGCCATCTTTCAAAAAAATAGAGCTAGCTTGATATTATAATAAATAAATAAAATTACTCCTATATGGCAGTTACACATCTGGAACAATGCTACCGCTGCTCCAACTGCAGAAAAGGCCATATGTTAGGTGTTTTGCTTTAGGTGTATTGGGAAAAAGATTCATGAGAAATAAAGGCAAGAGGATAATTAGGTAAAGAAAAAATGCATTTGCCCTTCCTGCCCTATTTTTATTTCTTACTCATGCATCCGCCATTGATTTCCAGTTAGCAGAAAAGATACAGAGAACTGTAGTATCTTTTATTTTCATTGCTCTAAACATACCAGCCAAGGATCAGGAGACCCACCACTGACTTTAGTGTTTGGATTATGCCCTAAGTGCAGCATTTAATTTCTCCTTGCTTTGGCTGTCATATGAGGAATGAGAAAGAGATAATGGGATACAATTGCTTTTGCATTAAGTTCCCCCTTGGTGCCTGCCATTTCATGAGTAAGCTGATTGTCCTTATGTATTACAATTTTTGGAGAAAAGCAGAAGATATATATTAATTATGCTGGGGCCTGTTGGCTAAGCTTTTCTGAATGAGCATCCACGCGCTGAGGGATGCAAACTGGACAGATTAGAAAGATCCAGTAATCGGCACAGCCTGGCCCACTTCTAGAGCTAGGTGACATGACCAAAACACAACCGAACAAAGCTACCAAGTTAACCTCACAGTAATTTTAGCAACATTAGAAAGTCTTCACCAGAGGTGCACTGACACTAAATGGAGGTTACTGAATTTTAATTTCTTTCTTTAATCAAATGTATCTAAATCCTTCGTCCCTGAATAGCAATACATATCAATAGCCAACTAGGAGATCATGCACAAAAGACAAAAGATCACACTGCTCAAAGCCTGAGAGGCTTTATGCATACTCGTGCCACATTCTTCAATCTTCAGAGGAGGTCATTCATATAAATTCAGTAAAGACAGTAATGTGTGAATCTGATGCTACCCTGACCCCTCTTCCACCTTCGAAAGCAACTCTAAAAGCTTAAACAGTAAAATTCAAGCAAAAAGGCACCTCCACTGCTGCCAAACAGATAGATAGCCTATGCCTGAACTCAATTTACAAAACAGAGACATCACTGTATGTTAGCCACTTTAATAGATTCAAGTTTATTTTCAGAATATACATCTACCTTCAGCAAACTGCAAAGCACAAACAGAATAAAAATGCTGACTGAGACAGTGACCAGTGAGTAGAAGAGACAATTTAAAGAACAAAATTAACAAGTTATAATAAGTATCTTTTTTTCCTCCGAAATTTGCCACAGCAGAGTGATAGTAATGCCTGTAAATCTACCAGTCCAGAACTCAAAAAATGTATTGGACCTGTTCATGCACAATATATTGCAGGAGTCTGTCAGGAGCTCTGATATAGTCACCCTCAGGTCTAATCCCATTATATTGCATGAAACACTAGGAGCATTCATACAAGACTAACCCTACCCAAGAAACATCAAAAAAACCCTATAGTACCATATGTGTCTGGCCTTAAGCATTGCTAGAACAGTAACAAGCTGCAAGCAGTCTGTGATAGGATTGCTTTCAGTTTATGAGCTGGTAAACCTCTTTCACAGAGTAGTTCCCGGTGACTGACAGTTAAAACAATGGGTCATCCAGTAGTGCCTGGGCTACATGCCAAGAGGCACAAAGCCATGAAGACTGATAAAACCAAGACAAAAAAATCTTACAGCAAATGTTCATCTGATGTAGCCACCTTTAGAGAAGATGAGCAGAAGCTGGGGAAATAGTTCAAAACAGAAAGCATGTCTAGAAGGAAGCATACAACAAAAAGTAAGCAACATGTTTTTGAATTGTTGCTAAAACTAAAAAAAAGTAGCAACAATCACTTGTTGGTGCTAGACAAGCATCCCTCTCCTGAAAGTATTTTAAAGGTCTCAGGTTGCTCTTTTTGCAACTTTCTTAGAAATGTTCTTCTTCTCTTTCTTTGGAATTGGTTGTGAGTTAAATTCAAGATAGAGATTCTTTTCAGAGAAAACCTTTGGGTGCTTCTTTGAGCCACAGAAGAATTTGTTCAGCATATGCCAATGTGCTTCATTTTGAAGGTAGTTACTTAATATTCTTTGGAGCATATCATGAGTGGAATAATTCAATGACCTCTTTAAGAATAAAAGAGGGAATTTAGAAACATTATTTCTATTCTCCCAATTCCCTACTGACTGAAACAAGAGAGGTGCAAAGGGACAGAATGGTGAGTCATGTTTCCTTCCATTCACTCAATAAATCAAATGCAGAGATGAAAACACACAAAGATATTAAGACTAAACTTGAAAGAGTTATTGATGAAAATATCTCTAGAAAATGGAGAGGAAGTAAATGCTCTGCATTATTGTAAATGGATGCTAGCAGCAAGCCTGGATAGGAATATTTTTTATCTGTAGTATCACAGTGATGTGTAAACTGTGCTGGAGCTCTGGAACAAAAGAGTAAAAAGTGGAATACTAAAAAGAACAGAAAAGATCTATATAAGAATTAATTATTCTAATTCCTGTTATAGCCTATCTTCCAAAAGTTCAAGGAAGACTGACACTGAACTGAGTTTATATTCTCTCATTTAAATCTGATTAGCAATTTGGTATGTCATCATTTTAAGATTATTTAATACACATGTACATTCAAAAGCAGAACATTCTCCAGTGGCCTGCGTATTCCTTCAATGGAATATTAATCCCTAAACAAAGGTCCGGTACAAGCTTTCTCTCCCATTTTAGTCCACCAAGTCATGCATAAATAGAGAATGGATTTCATGCTGGCTTGCTCCAGAGATATAAATTACACTTATAGAATCTATATCTAGCTTGCCTTTATCTCTCTTCATCTCTTTTTCATTTTTCTTACTCCTACAAATTAGAAGAAATTGCTTCTAGAAAAAGCTAGAGAGAGGCAAAAATATATCTATAAAAGAAAATTCCTGCCTGAATGTGCTGAAATCTTAGAAATCAAGTTCAACTAAATTAGAATGAGCTCTAAGGCATGAGAGGTGAAACAGTTTATTCCACTAAATCCTAGATGACAGGAAAAGAATCATGAGGCTAGACAAGATGAGTAGAATCATTTTTCTGTTGGAGTACAGCACAGATGCAATGATTTCTTTAAAGGATTTTTTAACATTGTAAGTTTCTTCCTAAAGGTGCTGTTTTTGCTTGCAAATGTATTCTTGCCTCTGGAGTATTTCTCTAGAGTAAACAAGCTCCTCTTAAATAAGCTTTCAAGGCACTAACATATTTGGGCAAAAAAGGCTTTTGATATTCACCATCAGCAACATCACTAGTTTCTTCTCCCTTACCTCACTCTCCCCTCTAGTTCTTCCCCAAAATTATTCTTCTCCATCCATCTTCTCCGTACATATTCTGCTGGATGAACCACAACATCTCCTGTCTGTGCCAAGTCTTCTCCTATTTCTTTGAATTGCCAAACTGCTTTCCTTACTCACCATATGAACATCCAAATCCCTGGAATCCTCAGGAATGCAGAATATATGAATTTTGGCATTAGATTGGAAACACATCTTCAGAACGGGAAGAATAAAGCTGTCACCATTACATAAGGTTCACCCATGTTTTCCTACACGCGGATGGCATCAGGAGTTTGCTTTAGAGTAAGTTTTTTGGTGCTATACGATGTCATGGCAATTTTGAACATGGAGGGAAATGGTCTCTTTTGGCCTCCTCCTCTACCTAAATCTGGAATTTTTAGGAAAAATGAAGAACTTGCTTGCTTACCAAAATTCAATTTCAATTTCTTTAAGAGGGTACGCTACATAATTTAGCTGGCTCATATAAAGTATTGTTAGGGATATTTACTAACTAAATAACTGCAAATTATTTAAATTTTAATACCAATGTAGTTACATAGCAGTAGAATGGCACTGTACCACATTTTAAGATCCTAAAGAACCTGAGGGAAAAGTGGGACCACTAACAGAAAGCTATCTTGTAACATAAACCAACAGGAAAGCTAGCTGTGTTCAGTTCAGAAGCAGTACTTGCACTGGACTTTGGCAGATGTGGAAAAATAATGCACCCCTCCAAAACCAGAAAAGTTCATGCCCATCTCTATTCCTCATACTGCAGTCAATGTAGAACACTATCGAGGATTAGCAATACATTCAATACCAAATCCAGACTTTTATGAAAACTCCAGATTTTTACAATGAGCCTTATTAAACATAAACAAAAGCAATCCTCTTCTGAAAGTCAACATTCAAATTGTTTAATTATTATTACTGAATAAGGTCCAAATACCTATAGATATGTACATACACACCCAAATACGAACAGACACAGACCTTCCACATGCAGGAACTGTTAATGCCGGAGACTACGTCTTCCTAACTGTATAATATTTATTCTTGTAGTATGTGTTCTGCATTACTGAAATTCAGGAGAAATATCATTTCCAATAGCATTTCAAATACTATTTCACTCTTATTTGGAAATGAAATATTGCTTGTAAATGGAGTTGCTCACTTCTTCCTAAAATCCCTTTCTGGGAGGAGAAAGAGAAGAAGAGGAGGCGGAAAAGGTAGAGGATTTTTTGTACATGAAAATTCCTCATTTTTCTTCAATCCTAAGTAATTTCTAGTAATGGATCACATCAGCAGTCTAGTACTATTTCTACAGTAAGAGAGAGCAAGCATCATTTTCTGCTCTTGACAAGCTCCCCCTTAAATGTGCCTCTTAGATGTGATGCCCTCTGTCACTGCCTAGCTCCGTGCAGCCTGTTTCCATGGCTGCTTTTAAAGGTTTTAAAGCCTCCTTTTCACCTGGAAATGTAAATTGGGAAACTCTATCGAGAGGATTGCCTAGTAAGTATTTTTAATCAAAAACTAAATTTTAGGGGATACATTTATAGCAAGCTTCCCTTAATACAACCCACAAAAGTTGCAAGCACATCAGTTTCGCACAAGTAAAAACTGCATTTACGTGAATAAACGGGAAAATTTTCAAATACTAACTCAACCAGTCATCTGGTTTGTATGCACAAATGCAGATTTTCATTGTGCGCTAGGGCTGAGCTAGCAAATTTTCACCCAAATGTACAGAAACGTCAGTATTTCTGTACTTTGATGAGTAAAAGTGGAAACATTTCTAAACAGGTCTTGGACAATAATAAAACAAAAAAGAAAACCCACAAAAAATGACATAAGGCCCAAAACAATTTATCAGTTAACAATACCTCTTTGTGAACCTGTATCTTCTAGAACTGTTAGAAATTAGGATCTTAAGCAAATCTTAAAAATGATACATTCAAGAGTAGAAATAAATGAAAAACTGTTGGACAAGACTGTCTATCCTGTTGGCTGACCAATGTCATTTAACTCTGGCATTTAATGGATAATCGGTTTGTGTTCCAGGGTGAAGCATGAAACCAGCCCTGAAACAGGTAAGCCTAGGGAACACCAAAGCAGAAGAAAACCTGAATTTGTTTCCGGCCTTCAGCTGAAGCGAAGAGGACTTGCAACCCAGAAGCGGCATTTTGTGTCTGGTTTCTAGATCGTTCTTGAAGGCCTGGCATGGCTCGAAGGCCCTGCATGGCTTGTGACACGCTCGCGGCATGAGGAGCCCAAGCCCCACACTGGTTACAGCTCCAAAAGCACAGCACTGAGTCTCCCAGGTGAGCGAGTCCCAAACCCCAAGCAGGCGGCACAGGAAGGACCTCCCGTCCCTGAAACACCTGGCTTCAAACAGACCGAAAGAAGGAAAGGCTCAGAAGGAGGTTCTGACAACACACTGGTGTCTGCAGCGCCTTGGACCACCCGCTCTCCAGCCTGACCTCCTTTCACGCACCTGCTCCGCACCACCTGCGCTAGACGCGGCTGCGGCACTAGGGCCGTTAGTGGCAGTAGCTCCATCACGCACACATCCAGCATCCTGGTGCTGGTGCACCAAGAGGCACCCAGCAAAAGGCCATCACTTATAAGAGCAAATGACAACTAGGTAAGATTTCCGTAAGCATGCAAATAGGCACCGAACACCCGCCGTACGCTGAAACGCATCATCTCCTGATCCTCACTGGCACAGCGGCTGTGAGGGCAGCTGCCCGGACAGGAGCCGTGCTCTGCATCGGTCAGAGGAATCGGTCCTGGAGGAGGGCAACCGCTTGAAAAGCTGAGGGAGCTTTTCACGTACTCACCAAGCACCAACTGTTAAAAGTCCTCAAATGACGCAGTCCTGAGTCTGGCGGCATTTGGCCAAAAGCAGCAGGGTTCTCTATCAGAGGCAATGAGAGAAAGTAAACTTTTCTCCAACATGGGCACTGATGTCAAAATCCAGGCAGTCCTCTAGGATAAGACAGATAATTTCAGTGGCATATGTCTCAGCTAATTCTGATCTTTCAAACGCTGGCTAAAGTTATGGGGCAATATCTGTGGAAATCTAACCTCTCAAGGACACATGCAAAGGGAAACAGATGGCTTGCAACAGACTGTTTAATCCCAAATCAAATAACAGAATCAGCACTTCAGAATGACTGCTTATATAGGCACTTCTGTTAGACAGGGTGGCTACAGCTAGGTGTCTTAGGCAACGGGACCCACAGAAAAGCTTGTATGATATATTAACAAAATCTGAAGTTCTACATTTCAAAAAGCAATCTGCCAAAAATACGTTATAGTTGTAAGCAAATCGTTTGGTCTTTTCTGAGATGAATTATTTCATTTTATATTAACTTACGTTAATATAAAAAATATTTTAAAATGTAAGTAAGAAGTACTCATTTCACTTATCCCTAGTTGCTCCATAAAGAGCTGTTAAGTCTCAAGCTTGTCATTTTTATCTTTTTCTGAAACTAGTAAAAATCAGCTGTGGATGACAAGTGATCAAAGAACGAACCAAAACAAAAAGTAGGTTTTCTTAACATTTAAAAGAACTTCATGTCACAACATGGCATATGAGGAAGCCCAGAAAGTGCACAGCATAAAAATATCTCAAAAAATGATATACTCTTGAGAATATCAAAAACAGCAGCTTCAAAACTGTGTGAAAGTCAACATCTCTGCCCTACTGAATGTAGTCGTAGAAACACACCAAGTGAATTAGCTGTTTGGTCACATGAGTATTGGAGAAAAAAGCGCTCACTTTATATCCTAGTACCTGATATTCATATTGACATCTTTTAAAATATGATTTTCTTTATTTGAGTTGACTACTAAAGAAGTGGTGAAAGCCTCAGAGGCTCTCGCTGCCCCCCAGTTGAGCCAGGTGGCTCTGGCAGAGGGAGCACCTCTCTCACGTTAAATCTTGCCACTTTTACCACAACTCTCATGTTCTAAACCATGAAGTCAGTCAGTTGCCTAGTAAAAATCCTGAGAAACTAAGAAACCTTTTAAAAGCTGACCTACGGAACCAACAGCCATATCATGCTGTTGTTGAATTTCAACATGTTTGGTGGCGAGGAAAAAATGAAGGAATGGACCTTATCCTCCAGAAATTATACTCACAAACGTGCAGTTTAAGAGGTTGGGAGCCGCTTTTTATATCTCGAGATCAGGCCCATAATTAGAATTCAATGAACACCCAAGGGAGAAATGTGTGTGAACTGTGTCTGTGATGACCTTTTTAGTCAACAGGAACATATAATCTGAGTATCTTTAAAACAATTTAATACACAAGGAAGCCTTCTGAAGGAGCACTGAACCCATTTGTCCAACTGTTACACTCACAAAATCATCACAAACTATTTTGCTATACCGTATCTAAAATACAAAACTGACGTAGTCATTATTTCTGGAGATTGTGTCACTTTGGGCAAGAAGAAGGCCTAATTCATGAATCCTGGAAGCATTTTATTGATGCCAAATTCCTCTTTAAGGGTTACATTTTCTTTCCCCAGTTCCTTCCTGATAACTATAGCATGGTGTTACTGAGTCATCGCAAAAGCAGGAACACTTCAGCGAGGAACAAGTCATATATAAATAATGTAGATCAATAATTTTCAACATGTGGTCTGCAGACTCTTTGGGTTCACACAACCTTGCTATGAAAACGAAGCCTACTGCAGTAAGTTAACCTTTGCTGTACAGAGATGCCTGCCTCCACTGAAAAGTACTTAGGGATCCACAAATCAAAAAGGTTATAAGCCACTGATGTAAGTAATCTGTAAGCAGTTTTAATGCTTTGTAGATTATAAATGCCATACCAATTTACTATTCAAACAAAACGTAGAGATTTAGGGCCTGATATAAAAAGACCCAAGTTTATACAATGAAAATATCAAATGTTTAAACAGAGTGAGTACCAAATTCACAACTCGGGAAACACCAACAAGTAATTTAGCCAAAAAACATTTTGATGAAGAAACCTACAGTTTTGCATCTGCTCTAATCAACAGCACTTCATAGCTTAGCTCCCTTGAAGTATTTACAGCTTGTCATTCTTCCTACTGACAAACAGAAGAAAAAAGCAAAAAAAAAAGAGCTTTAGAACAGCTAAGAAAAAAAGAAATAATCTTTGAAGGAATCAATAGAATTAAACACTGACAAAAAGTGTAGTGAATCAGGGAGCCTGTTAAATGTAGACAACACTGACAAATAAACAGTCTATATTTGTTTGAAGAGCTTATGGGGTTTTTTCCCCCAGTGCTATTGAAATGATGTCCTTATCTCAAGTACTTTTCACACATCAGAGAAGTGGTAAATTTCACAAAGCCTGCACTAATGTTTTGCATTTCCATTCCAAGTGAAATGCACTTCAGTAAGTAAACACCAGTATTCAATAAAACTGTTGCTAGAGACAATGGAAAAAAAACCCTGTTTCAAAATACACTGATAAGTAAATCATTCTAAAAGCATTGGATAATACTGTGGAACACTGAGGGGCCGAATCACTCAAAGACGAGAATAGGGTTAGTATGATTTTTAGTACTGAGGTTTGCATTTTTTTTCATATCCTCATTGTGTTTGACAAACATAAAACAAGATGTTTGCATTATAATATTTTATAATTCTGTAGGTACTTGAGTACATCAATTGAGAATAATCACAGCCCTTTTAAGGGCTAAGAGCATGTTGAATAACATGCATATATTCTTTTTCAATTGTTTCACACAGTTAGGGGGTTGTTTTGTTTAAGAAATGTTTTGCATGACTGAAATGCAACCCTGAAATTCATACTGGGTTGGGTTTGAACACCTGAGGGTTTCCATTCTCTGACTTTATTAGAAATTCATAGACAAAGTAGCTTCTTCTCTTACTGTTGTATAGTACACGGGGTTGCCATCGAGAACCATGGCTTCTGTATTCTAGTGACTAATTTAAAAATACGTCATGACTTTGCAAATTGTGTATGCACATGCTTAACTTTACATGTTAGAGACAGTCTCACTGGATTCAACAAGGCCACCTACACTAAGTTAAAAGCGAGCAAGTTTTTCAAGCTTGGTGGTGTAAAGAACTACATGTTCTCTAAGAAGATGCAAATGAAGAAACAAACAAGGTGAAGAGCGTTCATTCGTTCATTGGAATCTTAATTTATCCCCAAACTGTCTTTTACCCTTTCTTAACCAAGAGAAATACATATCTGCCCCAAAATTTACACAATTAAAATTTTTAAGTGAAAAAGCTCTACATAATCTTTGCATTTCATGTACTTCATTTGAATCTTTGGAGATAGTAATTTTTTGACATAAAGCTTATAAAAATTGGAAGGGGATTTGAGGCAGTGGAGGAAGAGCTTTTGATAGCAGAGGGTCTCACCAGAGAGAGCTAGAGAGGAACCCGGGCTGGTTCAGTGGTGGTAGGTTGTTTTCTGGTACAAGTATATCAGATCCTGGATCTCATTTCTAATCTATCCCTGTGAATGGCAGCATTATTCTTGACCTTTCCACTGCAGAATTCCTGATAAATAATACGCGATGGGTAGGCAGGAAAGAAGAGCCATTAGAGTAAGATTCATTTGAAACATCAAAAAACCTCAAACAGATAACAAACATAGATCACTGAGCACAAACATGCACTGCTCCCTCAAACCTTCATGTTCGGCAGCCTCACTTCTGCATGCTGCACCAGTTTGCTTCTGAGGCCACCGTGTTCAGTTCTATGCAAAATGATGCATTGCAGTGGTCTATATTTGTATCTCAGGAGATACAGTAGTCCTCAACTATAAAAATTCTTGTTAATCAAAGATAATAAAAACAAGATGTAACTTGTGTCCTGGGGTAGAGAGAAGTCAAGCAGGACACTGGAGTTTCACACTACCTTAAAAACCAGTGGTCAGATGCCCTCAATCAAGGCAGAGGTCAGTCTTCCAGCAAGAGTGACTTTTTTCATCTTTTCTCTCAATTTTTTCATATCTTCTGTCTCCCTGAATTAAAGTTTGAGCCAGTTGTTTTTCATCCTTTTACTTATTTCCTCCAGACTATCTAGAGTTTGACAGACTAATTTACTGAGTTAACTTACTTAGTAACCAGTTATACGTTTAACAAACAAAACCATCCAAATACCCCAGCCAGTAATCGACTGTGGTCTTCCAGCATTAAAAATTCCTTTAATCAGATTTTTCCATTTCTCTTCAGTGCTTACATCAAATTACATTTGAATGGCCTTGCAGGTCATATGGTCTAAGTTGAGCCATATCTGAGAAGCAAGAAAAAGATGGGTAATTTGTCTAATGTCACTCTTCCAGCTAAAAAGGTACATTTGAAAATGGTCCAGCAATTTAAGTTCCGATAATTTCCTTATTCCATAAAAAGCTTTCAAAATGTTTGCAAATAACACCCACGTTTGAATAATTACTCTTATTTTAGCAACATCAGCTGGATTCTCACAAACCCAAGCTGATTATGAATGCATCCAAAGTTTAGTTTGTCCCCTTGTTTCTTCGGGCTGAGCCCATACCTAGAGGAGAGGACTTGAGCAATGCTTAACACAAAACACCTATGGACTAAAATGTTTTATCCAACATTTGTCATGGTACAAATAATCCTGTAAAGTAAAATAAAAATCTACTTTCTACAGTAGTGCCTTTTAAATCTTTTCTTATACATAACTGAAGTTTGGTTCTATTAAAGGTTCATTGGCAAAATTCTCCATGGCCAAACTCTCTATAGCTGTGACATTATTTCAATCATTGGCCTATTCTAGTATTGTTTCAACAAATTTGCTTTCTGCATTGACTAGCTCATGCTTGACTGAAAATGTTTCATTCTTGTTTTTCTTATCTAGATGCCAATCATTTCCTCCCTCCCTACCTCCTCCTCTTCTTTTTTTTTAAAAAAAAGGGGGCAGGGAGAGAGAGAAGCTGAACATAGCCTACAAATTAAATATAAAGTTTTTTACTACTTTGGAGGCACGTGAATGTTTAGACTCCCCAAACTGACTACTATGTACTATTCCCAGGTACCTGGAACGATGTTGTAAACATGAGCACTGTACTGAACCATGAGAATTTCAGCTCCCTCAGAAATTACACTGTCATTCTTCAGCCCCTGTCACAGTAGCCTTTTGGATTTGCTTTTTACCGTAAACAGGTGATGTTTCACTTTTTCACAAAACTGCCAAAAATAATCATGAAAATTTTATCATATAGCTCTGGCTATCAGTATATCTTAAAATAGAAAGATAAAAAATGCTTTTTGCCTCTCTTTAGCTCTTTAAATAGCAATGCATTTTGTTGGACAGCAAGATAATAGGAATAATACAGGAACACTTGGCATTCAGGTTGCTTGTTTTTCTAAAATTGTTTACTTAATGCTTTTTCCCCCCTCTTGGGTATAGTTCTTGCCAAGGCACATGGATTTATATTCACTTTTTTTTCCAGCGCAACTTTTAGAAAGCTAGCACGTACAGTATGCACTAAGAGCAACTTCTAAGCTGCAGGCAGAATAAAACAAATCCAAAAAGTAAATGTATCTTTGCAGAGAATTGTTGAGTGGATTTAAGTTACAACAATAAACAATAAATAATAAAGTCTTTCTGAAAGCTAGAGAAGCACATGTGTCCTCTTCATTGATTTTATCACTTCATCACACACAACAAATCTGTGTCAACATGAGTGGCAAGTCTCTGAGGTAAAAAATGTACAAGTCAAGGCCATAAAAGCAGACCACATGCTTAGGAATTTGTCTATTGTAACCATAATGAGGTGGCCTGCTGTCTCTAAGGAGACAATTCATGATACAGCATATGCCCAGAGAGAAGCAAAAGACTATTTTATGAATCCAATACAGTCATCTGTAAGTCAATGAAGATTCAGTTTCTTAAAGAGGCAGAGAGGAAGAAAGCATCCACGTGCATACCAGCGTCGCAAATAACCTGTTTATACATCGCTAGATATTCTCCTGCAACAATACCATAACCTACTGGAATCAGCACAGCTACTCATGTAAGTAAAGACTAATCATATACTCCTTCAAGAGAAGGCCTTTGATGCATAACATGATCCCCAATATTTACATAAACAGCATTTTTCGGCACTCTATTAATCTTGACAGTACTTCAGAGGGGTTGGCACTATTAAAACCGATTTTCTGGAACATACTGAGGAATAAAAAGGCAAAGCAAATTCTTCATTTTTACACAGTGCCTTAGTGTTCTCCTACAATACAAAACTCACTTTGGGTGTCCAGCCTATGCTTTGACCACTATACAGAGCATATGCCATTAGAATGCAAACGGAATCTGCGGCTTCAAAACCACTGAAAATTAGGGTGACTGCTGCTGGAAGTAGTATGTACAGAAGTCTGCTCAGAGAGGTGTAAGCTGCACCATTTCACCGCAACGATTACTAATAAGGGAGAGAAAAAAAACTTCTTTACGACAAATTGCCAGTCATCTGAAATGGCATTTCACGTGTTTAATGGGGGGCAGGTGGGGAGAGCAGAATGTAATGTTTTAGCAAATCTTTTGCTTTGCAAACAGAAGAACAGGGGAAGAAGAGCTGATTTAAGAAAATAAGAACTGCAAGGAAAGAATGGAAAAGTGTGGGGCTTTTAAATGTCCTACAAAGAGAACACGGTAGAAAATAACTAAGTTTTTCATGTTTGGATTGTTGAAAAACAAAATGGAATTTCTATTAAAAGGCAAGTAACACTGAAATGAAAAGGGTTTTTTTTTAATTAGTATTTTTCTTTGAGGAAGCTATGCAGTAATAAATGGGTTTTGTAAGCACTTTTGGAGGTTTTGTTTTAAATCCGAGAACTCTCTCAGGAGTTTGCATAAATGTCCAATATCTTTAGTCAGTCCTCTGCTTTCTTCTCTTCCCCATTGGTAGAGCGTTACATGAAATAACATTTCAGGTTCTTCCATAGTCAATTCAGGTAAGCACATTTAGTCATAAAGGCTTATTTCCAAATGCATTTTCTTATGTATGCATTTGAGAGAAGCAGCACCAATATCACCTGAGTAGTTGATTATGGATTTATATCCTATAAATGTGAGGGCATATGGTGCGACTACAAGATGGATATCAAATGTTCACACAGTCTCACACAGATCATGAAGTGAAGTGTAAAATAGGACACAAGTGACTTGGATACAGTCATTTAGCATCTGCTCCAGTTGTATTAATTCAGGTTGGACATTACACAGTAGCAGAGACATAGCACGATACAGACACAGCCAGGCAACCTCATACACAAGACAGCTTGATTATGTCCTAGCCAAAAATGAACTATCATGCAGGAGACCTGGGTTAACGGAAAGACATTCCCCTCCCTTCTGCTGGTATTAGGTGGAACAAAAATGTCTTTGGATCCTAACACTTCTGAATGTTATCCATAATCCTCTATCTTTACTTCTTTACAAGTAGAAAAAAAAGCTGTTTTCTAGGCATCACACCAAGTGTAACACAGATCCTGGTGAGGCAGACAGTTGATCATAAAAAGTAAATTAAACCTAAGCCAAGAGGACATACTCTAAACCCCTTAAGTTTTCTTCACTTTGTCTAGATGCCCAAACTGCCTCTTTGACATGGATGGTCTTTTTGAGAAAAGGACACATTAATGGCATATCTAGTTTAAAGATCCAGACCCTTGATTTCAGCAAAAGCCATCACTCAAACTATAAAGGGGAGGGAGGATATTGCTTTCTGATGCAGCATTACCTCAAGGCTCATTACAAACCAACCAGCAAAGGGAAGAATCGACCACACCAAGCCCAGGTAGCAGCACCAGTACTGTTCCTGGCAGAGAGTGGACAGTAATTATTAACACCATTTACATGAACCGTCTGGGGGTAGGTCAGCATTTCCGTAGCTTACCAAACTGGATGGCTTACAATATGCTAAATAGAAGTGGTTGCTCTTGAGGGGCTGGGGGGGCGAGCATTTAGTATGCTGCACGTTTGTTCAGATTAATCTCTGTAGTCCAAGCAGATGGATGTCAGTCTGTCTCTCTCTCTCTCTCACACCCCCACATTAGTAAGACAGAAAAAGTGTATTTTGATTTAGTGTTTACTCTTGCCACCTGTTTTTACCCTTACCAATTAAAATTGATTGTTTTCATATCACAGGTAGTTAATTATCTGGTTATTTTGGAACTGCTCCCTCAAACCGTCTAAACTTTGGGAGTGAGCTATTCATCAGGTCAAAACGAATAGCAATAAAATGCAGAGCAAAAATTTAGGGGACTCCATCATGCAGGACAGGTGCTTCGAGGCACAACTGAAACATTCCTCTTTGCCTCGCCATTGCTAGCTTTGGGCTTTCCTGCCCTAGTCTCTTCCTTTCTCCCATTTTTTTGTTCCACTGCTCTCCAGTTTCCCCCTTCGGGCTCCTGCTCTCTCACTTTTGGAGAGGGGTTCTGTGTTCTCTTTGCAGTTCCTCTCCTGTTTCTCCACTCAGCACAAGTTAAATGGTCACATTTTTCAGCATGAAATGAGCAATACAAAGTCAGTTCAGGGGGCTGTCACAATTTTGGGGATTAGTAACAAAGCAAAAGTGAGAAGGCTGGCCATGAGGGCGGCTGCTGCCAGAGCCCTGCGCGTGCAGGGCATGGTAGCTGCTTGTGAACCTCACCATCAGCTATAAAGCTCAAGGAGCCATTATTAATCTGACTAACACGAGCACATTTTCCACTGCTGGAAGAAATGCTGTCTTCCTCATCTATTTTTCCCCATTTGCTCACCACAGTCTTCTGACTTGGGCTGGCCAGACTGCAGACGCAGAGAACACTGTCTTCTGCAGAATGCAAATATAACGTCGCAGATTCATAGTTCCTTGGCTATCACCTAGTAGGCAGAAGTCAATCCTCAGGTGTCCTCAGGCTTTAAGAAAAGCTTTCAAAGAGCCATCAGAACAAAATACCTAATTGTTTAAGTCTGAGGGACAAATTCAAATGGAACTTCATTGAATATTAATGAAAATAGTAAATACTTTTTCAGGAAGTGGCAAGACAGTGGATTCTCTCATAGCTTATAGGTTGTTCTTTAATATTTGAGTAGCTGAGGGGTATTAATGAAAAACTTTCTGAATTGAAGAAGTTTCATGATTCTTAGCATGAATTTTTATTCTATTAAGTGATGTAATTTGCTACTTATTTGTTATACCAATGTTCAAAAGTTTCAAACCAACCCACTATAGAGTGGAAAATGTATGATGCAACAGCACAAGGCTGTAATGAACAATTTGTAAAAAGACACAAATTGAAATTTAGTCACATAAATCCTTTTTCTCCTATTCCATCTGCAAATATTGTTTGTCAATTTAATTATTGCCTGTTTCTAGAATACTTATCTTATGCTTCTATCAACTTAATTATCTTGGTTAATGAATTAACGTTTAACTTTCTATGTAAAACAATTTTTCCCCGTAGACAAATTTTATTATAAGGAGAGTAAAGCTGGAGTGCAGTAGATTTTACATTACAAAATGATAAAAAAGTTGGAAGCTTCAATGTTGTTCCTTTAGAAGTTCACCTTCATTATATCTGATATCGTTAAAAGCAAGTTCTGGTCTAATTAAACTTCATCCGTGGTTGTCCAGTTGCTTTTGCTTATGGATGGGTACCAATTTGTATAATATAAAAAAACCTTCTATTGATTTTACGAAGTTGACAATTTGCCTAATGGATGGCAAGAATAATTTGCAACTGTGACTTCCCTTCCTTTCCAAAGTGTGCCTCTACAGAATTTGCAGATGACGTATGATCAGTGCTCATTAGGTTCAGAATGAAAACATTTGTCAGCCAGATATCTAATGGCCCATTTTGCAGTGAATGGATGATCAAAATCTGCCAGTTTTCATGGGTCTTTTAGTTACAGCTTTGAAAGGTGTGGTTTGGCTTATCTCATATTTACCTAACAGGTACAAAAGCCTTGAAACCTACTTTGCTCTCATGTTCTCCTCGCAAGGCTTAAATCTGCAAGCTAATCAAACATTTCCTCTCTTAAGTATTCCAAGAACTAGATGTCAGAGGCAGAACTTAAAAACCTACAACTTGAAGTACCAGACTGAATTAAATACCTAAACCTTGAAGGATCAGGTTGAATGTAGGAAAAGCCAAGTTAGCAATTTGTCTTGCACCTGTTTGGAAAGGCAGGCTCGCTCATCGGTCACGTGATGGAGGTACAAGCTTGCATCCATTCAGTTTTCAGCGCTACTGACTGCTATATTAAAAATCTAATTCTGGTGATTTTCTTTCTTCTAATGTATTGCCCTACATGGACATTTAAAATGGGCTCAAAACTTCAATAGCATTTCCTGTTTTGGCTACCATTTATTAATATTTGAAAACAGCATGCTGAAAAAAATTCATTTTGGAGAGTTACTTCAGCGCCCTCGTCCTATCTTTTAATTGGGTACAACTGAGATGCAGTGTTGCTTAAGCTAATAAAAACTTCGGCATTTGTTTAGCTATCTATCAAATGATCTTCACAAAGGTTCAAACATTGGTGTTTGTCTGCCACACAGAAAAGAAAAGGTTTCAAATATGGAAACAGAGAAGAAGAGATTTCGTGTTGTGTTAGTTGCTGTCAAAGAGAGCTCTTTTTCTCTCCCTCTCTCTGTTGTTTCCAGCCATCCCTCTCTCCATTCTCCTTTGTTTGCTAAAGTAGCTTACTGACTGTAATAAAGGGAGCCCAAGTGTCAGCTTGAGACTGCCATGAAAACTAACATTCACATAAACCATTTTTTCCACTTTTGTTAAGCTTCCCATCAAAAGAACTCTCCCTCTCTCTCTCTCTCTTTCTCTTTTACCCTCTCTCGTCTTCTGTCCTTTTTAGGATATCTTTCTAATTTTATTGAGTCTTCTCTGTTAAGGTACAGCACTATAGTTCAGTAACTATAGGAAAGTGAACCCAAAAGAGCCAGCTTGAGACTACCACAAACCATTTTCACTTCTTATGTTAACATTTCATCTCAAAGGACTCTTTTCTCTCTCTGGCAGTTGCAAGGCATCTCTTTGTCTCTATTGTGCTTACTGCGCTAAGGTGCCTCATTGACTGTAGTGAAGTGAACTCAAGCATGCCAACTTGAGGCTGGCACACATTTTTTAATTTGGTTGAAGTTGACACCCTAAGGGACTCTTAGTGTTCTGCGTAGCAACACTCCCCGCCCCCCCCCCAATGCCTACGCCACTAAGATAGCTCTAAGATATATTTGCTCTAATCACATTTTATATGTTATATATTTAATTTGAACGGATCATAACCCCACAGGTCATTCAAGGATATTTCTTTCATTCTTCACCACCTTCTAGAGAGCCTAGGATACCGCAATAAAGTGAATACCAAAATGCCAAACACACATATGTCCCCATACCTGCAGAATAGTTTAAGAAAACTGAACAGTAAGGTCTGCTTTTAAGGGAAATCTTAGAGAAATACTTGTCAATGTAAAAGACCCAGACCTTCTTTTCTATTTTGCTGGGGAGATGGAGGGCAGAAAACTGTTAAGACTATGAAATTTCACATCAACTGAAAGAATCAGTACACATTTCTAGGGCGAGCCCTAAACACTTTGGTTTGACCTTTTCATAGTATTCCTCACTCCTTTGAGGATTTACTTTTGGTGACGATTTAACGACTAAATATAAAACAACTAAAATGAAATAAATTATGGCTACCAAGCTCTTAATCCCTGAGTGGAAAGATAGAAATTTCAAGACATGGAACAAAACTGACTAGACTACAAATTCCCAGTACGGTGTTTCAGTCAGCTGATATCAATACTTAGAACCAGTAATCCCTTGATACCCAAATGTTTTACTTATAACAACACAGAGAAAATAACCACTTGTGCAATTCTGCCATCTTTTTTGGTTTGTTACCAGTGATGCTCTAAAACCTCTCTGCATCTTTGTACAAAGCATGGCAGTGTTCAATTAGCTTTACTTAAAATTTCTCTCTCCTATGTCCTGCTAACATAAGTCATCAGTTTTGAATTGGAAAACAAGAATGGAAGTATCTGATACTACTGAGTGCATCCCTCCGTTTGTTGTACCCCAAATCCCACATATTCCTGGCAAGAAAGGTGCATCTCTCTTAAATTTAAAATGCAGAAGAAAGACTTCTGTTTAGTCTGAGATTAGCAGTGCAATTATTCTTTTACAAAATTGAACTGCAAAATTAAACACCACTAACATTATTTGGAAAATCTGCAACACTTTTTCTCTTTTTTAAATTATATTCACAGATCCCACTAAAGCCTCAGGGACCTGGAGAATGTTGACAACAGCCAGTGCGAGTAGCAAGTGAACCATAAAAAAAACATGTCACTTAACTGTGAACACAGTAGAGATTTTACATAGGTGCTTTATGAATTTTCATATTCCGTTTTTCTTCAATTTAAAAAAAAGTTTCAAAAAGAAAAAAACCTTAGTTCTTAGAGAAAATATTGTGATTTCAGGGCACACAGAAGTTAATACTGCTTCTTGTCCACTACACCCAAAAGCAGCATTGAGTACAGAAGTTGTTTCATTTTTAAGTCATTACCAGTAAAACCCTTAATCTTTGTTGCTACACTGGGGGCCTTTTCTTATATCCTGCTCCTGAATACACCACTGTGCAATGGTGCTAGATTCTCTGAACATCACCCCAAGAGAGAAGCATTAAAAAGGTAGGCCCTTCCATATCAAAAGGGCTTTGTTTTTTCCATAGCACATTTGGGATTCATACTATTTGTCTTCTAGTTTCTGAAGCTTTAGAGTTCAGTCAGTTTACATTTTTAGGTTTTACTCTCCTACCATTAAAAAAAAAAAAAAAAGAAAGCTGATGGTTCACATATAATCACATTCCTATAGAAGTTGAGGCTTTTAGAAAGAACAAAAATCCTCCCCAAAAACAAATATTATGAGATCTGTGAAACAGAAGATCAGAAGAAAGGATGGAAGTCAAACACATCTTCTATGAATAAAAGTATAGTAGCCCATTTCCACAGCTAAAAGATGAAAACATGTAAGCTATCCTAAAGGAAGAAATCAGGAGAAGGGAGTAAATTTAGAACACTGTATCTAAAAGGGAGTAAAGGAGAAGGGAGTAAGCATGTCTTGTAAACTTTCAGAAAGCTTTGATTTTGTCATCATGGTCAAATTGGAAATGGCTCTTTGCTGTAGCAGTGCTTATTAGCAAGACTGAGAATTACAGTTTCCTGGAAAGGAAGGCCAGGGACGAAACCAAAACCAACAAAAAAACCAACAAACAGTGGCAGCAAGGATGGCAATGACTAAGTAGTGAGTAGAAACAGAGATGGTGGTTTTTTGGAAAAACTAACGCGATCCAGTACATAAAGACGGCACAGTATCGAGAAACTGAAGAATATTGCCAACAACCAGTTGCAAACGTAAATGAACTGCAAAAAACACATCACTTGATTGTAAACAGAACAGAAATTGTATATAGATGCTTCAGGAATTTTGACGATCAGTTGAAATCTTTAATTCTCATATGAAAATCAAACTATTCAAAGCCACTAGTCTTAAGGAAATTCTTAAGGAAAAACACCCACACGATCCCTATTAAATGCATGGGCATTTTGTCATTGTTTTTAGCGCAATTACTATTCTACTGTAGTTTTGAGACAGCCCCAGAAGCAGACAGAGACAGGCATTTTCTAATTTTTGGAAAAAAGGAACATTTACCTCAAGTAGCACTAGCAGAAAAGCCAGTTTTACAAGCTATGACCAGGTTAAATCAACCATGAATATTCCTTGTGCGAAAACAAATTGAGCTCCCGTGCGAAAGGTCTGTGGGGCTCGGCAAGCAGCATCTCGCATAGCTCCACAGGACTCAGGAAGCTTCCTGAAAACTTGTTGAGCCCTCTTAAACTTAGGTAAGAATCATTTATTATTAACCTATAGGAAAGTAAGTGCAATTTTAAAAGGCTCTAAGCCTCCAAACCTGTCTTTGGCAAACAGCAAAATAACTACAACTGGCCAATTTCAATCAGCTTGCTTTGGCAATTTTTCAAAGACAGGAAGAAGCGTGACACGAGGACTCTGCCAGGCCTCATGTGTCTCTGTGAATATGCTGTAAACAAAAGCACTTCAGCGCGTCCCCAATCAAAGTCACACCAGCTGTTGTTCTCCAGCACTTAGTCTCTGCAGTGAAAGGGAAGACAAAATCATGCCGCCTGGACAAGAAAAAAAAAGAACCACAGAACGCACACCAGGGAAAAGGGATATTAATGGGTATTTCAAGAAAGAAAAATTTGCCTTTCAGTAGGCATTTTGATATCCTCATAAAGAAGGACCAGGATGATGATGATGATGATGGTGCCATAAAAAATAAAACTGTATCAAGCCAGGACTTTCATTTCCTTTTGACTCGCACAATTTTTACCAGATTTGTGTAGAGTTCACGCTGCGTCAAGAAACAACAGAAAGACGCATTAACTCGGCAGTAGTTCACGGAAACTTTCTGTGAGATAGGAAATGTATTCATGTTGAAAATATTGAGGCACTAAGCCCTCAGACTGCATTCCAAAAGTCTACCAGAAACATTTCAATCAAGAGTGCGAGTATGTGACAGCCAGGCCATTTGGGCTAAAAAGCACTGTGCAGAATTATGTTGGCGAATCTAGTGCCCTCTAAATGACCTCATATTATGGCCATGGTATTAAGTCATGGAGAAACCTGTAAGTAAGATGAATAATTTTTTTCCTTAAAAGAAAGCAAAGGGAAAACTCTCCCGTTCCCAGTGAGGATGCTGAATTGCCCCCACTCCCAATGGAACGCCTCACTTTCATTTCCAAGTCGCAGTAAGCCTATTGACCCCCACGGTGTTATCCTTCTCACTGCTCTTGCAGTACTTTCTTTAATCTCTCGGATCAAAGATTGGTCAATAAAAATCATCTCTGCTTTTGTGGGGAGCAAACAAACTGCACCGAGTCCTATGATAA
Organism: Dromaius novaehollandiae; assembly: GCF_036370855.1. Classification (NCBI taxonomy): domain Eukaryota; kingdom Metazoa; phylum Chordata; class Aves; order Casuariiformes; family Dromaiidae; genus Dromaius; species Dromaius novaehollandiae. Next base: position 21,146,598 of record NC_088104.1, read on the forward strand.
TTGTAAATCTTCACTAAAATCCTTGAACCCCCCCCCTTGTGTTGACATTAACTTTGCAACTGGAAATGTTTGTGTTCATTTGGCTTTAAATCAAATATTTAGAATGATTTTGTTTTGAATCAGTTATTGCTTTATACTCTTTCATACTCATTGCATTCTTTAATTAAGTAATTTTAGGCCTTGAAATACTGAAGGTAAATTATATTTACACTCTGTTATACAACATTTCTAATCAATTGGTTTAAGTCCTAATTACAGGAAAGCCCCTGGGTCCTCCACAAAGGTTAAAAGATTGGACAGTATTTTAACAACAGAAATATTTGTTAGGACAGTTTTCAACAGCCTCCAGACTATATGGCATTCAAGGGCTTTGTATTACACCTTAGGTACCAACTCTAATGAGAATTTGAGCGGGAAAAAGAGGAAAATAAACCAACCAGAAAAAAAGGCCCCAACAGAATTTTTTTGCTGGAAGAAATCATCCAGAGGTGTTATCTCCCTGCTACTTTACCTTATAACCTAATTCATTATTTAATTCTCTCTCAACTTTAACCCATGCCTCTTGTATGCAGTGTCCATGTCCTGCCCTTTATTATTCCACAATATTTCTAATATCCATCAGCTTCCTTGTCATCTAAACAGAAAGGAAATTATTTCTGTTTAGCAGCAACTCCTGGTAGTCACTCTCAGTCACTGCTCACTGCACGCTCGTCTTCCCTGGATTCCCGGGCATATGCCGAGAACTTCCCTCGTTCGGAGTCGCAGGAAAAGCGCGTACCATGGTGCTGCTCGTTTGCCTGCGACACAGGTGCAGCTTTGAATGTTTCCATCGTGTCCCCCATCATAAGACACAATGCTTAAAATTCTTGACATTACCTATATCATACTGAGATCTCTTGCTACTATATTTTTCTTAAAAAACTCCCTTCTTACTTCACTGGTGAGCTGTTCAAACCTACCTTACTACCGACAAGTCTCTGCTACTGCTGTTTCACCCACCGTATTGACTGTGCCCTCGGGTAGCTTGTTTGCAAAGCCACTACCATATTGTCACTCTTCACTAGTAAATTATGTGCAAAACGATGCGCATGTGTGCCCAAAACATTTTAGTGATAATAAGAGAGAAATTTCAGCATACCGAGTAAATCTTTTCTGAGCAGAGATCCCAGACTTGGACCTTGATTTCAGGTGGGGCTTAAATCAGGTTTCAACTGTGCTATGAATCATGTCCTCATTTACCAACCATTTCCTCCTTTATTGTTTCAGCTTTACCCCATTTTTTGCCTCACTGAAATAGACTTGAAGATCTTTGCCAGTGAAGGGGAACCACAGAACTTCAATTGCAAATCCAGATAACTCGATTCAAGACACCAAGCTTGAGGGAACTGCTTGTGTCTACACATCGTATCCCTGTGTCCAGGATCACGGAGAGGCGCTCTGCAAACTGGGTTTGGCCCTCTTTCCGGGAAGAGTGAGAGGCCGCCTGAAGACAGGCAAAGCTTAGGTGAACCCACATTAGCCTAAAACGTAAAGCATTTGTTGCATGAACAAATTCCCCACAATTTTATTTAAAACTTTGCGTATGCAGCCAATATGCAGCTAGGTTTCTTGCCCAAACCCTAAGCAGCTTTTTCCCTATCAAAGGAAAAACATTTTGTCCCTTGGAAAACGGATGAATTTTTTTTAAAAAAAGATTGTTTTTAAGCACCTAGGAAATAAGAGTTGCTATTCAAGAAACAACCTTTTGTTCTAAGATGTGGAAAGGGAGCCTGCTGGATGTTTTCACAATAGCATCAGTGATACCAGTGCACCGAGAGGCTAACAAAAGGCAGCCATGCTGTCTGCTGCAGCACTAGAAATGGAGCAAAATACAGCAAGGTGAGGGGGGAAAAAACAAGCTAATTTCAAGATCAATTTAAAAAACAGAGTTAAAATATTAAAATAGCAGTTGTTACTTTTGTGAATGACTAAGTCAACATTAATTTACAGTTATGTTAGTACAGAACCCAGGAAAAACACTTCTTTGTTTAGAGGGACCTCGTCATGATTCAAAAATAGTACCTAATTTATATTTTTTCCCAATCTCAGTGCATCTGATACACACACATAATCACACACAGCACAAAGCACAGACAAGCACATATCTACCAATATATTTTTAATGTTACAGCATTTAAAATACTTCCCATACATGATAATAGCAACTCATTTATGATATCATGGTTTGATTTTGTTTTTTAAATAAAGCACTTGGATACTAAAAATGGAATTCTTCATATAGAAAATAGGTTGCTATTCTCTAAAATTGCTTTTAATGTTAGCTGAATATTAATAAAATCCATAAACCATTAATACATTATAGCTGCTTTGTTCTGAATTACATAGACCTTTTATGTTTATTCCTCAGTGAAAATGCACAAAAAAAAATGAAATCCTCTCTAATTGTGCTCTCTGAAGATAGCTGGTAAAATCATTTCTAGCAGCAATAAATCAATTGTAGTATTAAAATGACCTGCCAGGTGCATCTTCTGGGTATCAGACTAATTAAGGGAATGTATTAATTGCAACTATTCATCAACACCACCAATGTTGTTAAGTAACCCTTACAATGAATCTTTTTATCATACTATACAGCAATGAAATTGCAGTTTGACTAAATATACAGGATTAAACAAAATAGATATATATATATACACATATATATATGCATGCAAAGCTTTCTTCATTTTTTCACATTGATCTCAGTTCTTTGCTAGTAAGTCAACCAAACACAAGAGCATATAATTATATCTGCATACATATTTTATTCACTGCCTATACATATAAATATCAATATCTCTATCTCAATAGAGAGTTTTACCAGGTTTCAGAGACTGGAAGCTCTTATTTTATTATTTCTTCTTCTCCCAAAATCTATTTCTGATATAAATGATTGTGCATTTTCTGTAGCCATGAGCCAACTGTGATTAGGATGGCAATTAGCAAAAGGAAAAATTCTGAAAGGACCAAGTCCTTATTTCTAAGGAGCATTTAAAATTGGTCTGTAAATAACGAGTGCTATCCCTACAATGTGCCAGAGAGGGAATCTAGACAAGGAGTTTTACAACTGCAAGAATATCAGCACAGACCAAAAATGCCTCGGTTTGCCCCCGCTGGTGGCATTCGAGGTACCCCGACCGTGGGACAGGTACGTGATGGCATTCTGCTCCTTCACTGGCTTTCCACCATAACAACCAGTTATGAATTTTTCTGTAGTCATAAATCTGGATCATGGGGGCCTTTACTGGAAAAGGCCATTTACTTCTTAAAGTATGGTTTACTGACATATTCATTATTTTCCTTCCAGGATTTCTTTATTACTTTAGTCTATACATTCTTATAAATGCAGATACTATTATTCCAGTAGGCTGCTTTGTACGGGTCCCTGTTTCCTCCAGTATCATTTTCCCTGATAATAAGAAAGCTGTTCTTCAAACTTCTGATCCGTTTTAGCACTCTGCTGTACAGGCACAACGTACAGATTGCACAATAACTTCCTGCACTTCAGACAAAACATTGGAAGTTTCAGGATGCAGTAAAACTCCTAACATAACAATTTCTTTACCATGCTTTGTAATTTAGAAGTAGCTCATAAAAGGGGTGTTAGCAAAATACGCAGAGAATAGTAAATATACACTCCAAATTAAAAAGACATGAGGACAAAATCTGGCCCACTGTATCAAAGTCCGCAGTCCTCTCCCCAGTGTGTTGTAAACACCCACATCAACGAGACTGGTTCTTGTTGACTCACTCTGTCTACACCTCTTAGGTATTTCTCAGTCATCTGTCACCTTGGTATCTAAGCAGTTAGATAGCTAGTTAAATAAGACTAAGTCTCTTTCATTGCCAGCCCCATGATCATCATCACTCTCTGCCCCAGTTGAACCAAAAGATTATTCAGTAACATCTGTAGATGCACAGCAGATCATGCTTGTGCCCAGGCAACAATAGCCTAGATAAAAATTTACCTTTACTTAGGGCTGTATATTCATAGATGGGCAGCAAGTTAAGGAAATCAATCAGAGTTTGCGCATTATTCTGATATAAGCCAGTGCCTAGGCGCTTATATTGGAATACGAATGCCTTATTTTCATTCAGAATAGGAGGGGTGGGGGGAGACTTCACAGTTCCATGACTTCTGCTTGTGCTTTGCAAAACTACTCAAGTCCTATCTTATACATACATATATATATTTATTTATATTTATATATAAAATAGTACTCAAGTACTAGTTCTGCAGAAAAGCTGGTGCATTATGCATGTCCTAAATGTCACGGCATACAAAGAAGAGCTAGGTGCTTGGGCACATGGGAATCAGCCTGCTTAGTGCCCAGAGCCATGTACGGTACAGACAGAAAGTTTCTCTTTACACATAACTCTGCAAATGCACCTCAGTTCTGACCTCCAACACTGTTTATTGCAGCTTTGAATGTTTATTGAATATCTACTGCCAGAATTCTCAAAACGTATGAGTTTTAAAGAAAATAGACATACACAGTGGAAAACACTTGATTCATTTTTATGACCTATTATATACCTTCCGATTCTTAAGTCTGTCAAATAAAGTAATTTTAATGCAACATAGATTATTTACATTCAGCCACAAATGTTAAAGCCAGGCACCTGTCTCCAGTTTGTGTCAATATGTCTGAAGAGATACTCTCAGTTGCCTTTGGTATTCAAAGAGTTAGAAATAGAAGTTCACAAGTAAGATATTGTTCCTGTCTTTCCCTTCGCTACCCAGCCTGCTTTCTGATCTTCCTTTTGTCCTCAATCCGTTCCTTATCCCTTTCACCTCTCTTTCTCACTCTCACTCTGTCCCCTTGATCCATCAGACACAGCCAAGCTATCTGACACCTATGCCTTAAAGTAATTTTGGACAGAAGCAAAATGCCCTAGAATCCTTAGTAATCCTGCTCAGATCCATGTACTGAGCCCTGGTTTGGCTCTTTTATAGCCAACAAACAGTCTTGCAGCTAGCTAGCCTGGAAACCAAAAGCTTGTGTCAGTGACAGAAGGAGGACAACAAGTTCTGAAAGAAAATCAGCCTGTTTGGGAAGAAAATAATCTTTTCAGTATTAAAAGTAATAAAACGCAGGAATGAATCAATCAGTAAATAAGGTTAAGGAGCTCGCTGACCACAGAAGGTAAACGGGAAGACAGCGAGCTCCCGAGAGCAGGGGCTGTCCTTCTCTCTTAGCTGTATTCAATTCAGTGCCCTGGCACAAGACAACGGTTTCTAAACACCACCGCTTTTGTGGATTATTGAAACAACAGCGGGTATTCTGTAAGTCTGTAGAAAAATGTCTTTCACCCCTCATCATTCCTTACTGAGTCAAAGTGTAGGTTTTGACATACTAGAGTGGAATTTTTCTTTGTCCCCTTCCAGCACAACTAAATCGAAAGCCATACAGAATTCAGAGAGGTAAATAAAAAAGGAAACACAAAAATCAATAGACAGCTGCCAAAAGCCCTTGCATTGTTCTAAACGCAGAGAGCTAAATTAGCTATCGTGACTAAGCAAGAATCTAGAAAACCTGTAAAGACAACTTGTCCCACAATTAGTTACAGAGCTGTTCTCCCACGGCTCAGGGTGTGCCAGCACTCTCACGCCTGGGCTACAAAAGGTAGATTTCACTAACAGGCTGTAGGTCCTAAACCTAATCTCTGGAGGAAAAATAGTATTTGACAAACTTACACTTCTAGTACGGGAGCTCAGAAGACCCTTCTCTTTACAGTCTAATTGCCTCTCCACTGCCTAAGCTCCTCATGAACAAATCCTCACCAGCAAAACAGAACTATTGGATCCATCCAGGAAACAATATTTGATGAGCAGCAATGAAGAATTATCCTTTAAACCATGAGTATCTGTACTGAAAGAATGTGGGCTTTTTTGAAGGGGGCAGGAAGTAGGAGTGAGAAGGAAAAAAGGGAAACTGAGGAGGCAGAAGCTGTTCCTTCTTACCAAGACTCATCACTTTGTAGCAAATAACAGGGCAGCAGTTAAAACCATTGTCTTTTAGAAAACATACAGTGCTTTCAACAGAACGATGCTCCTAGCAGAAGAGAAAAGCAATGTCTCTAGCTTACCATTTTCACCATTTCTTCCTTGAAAGCACTGCACTGACAGAGCTCAGCCGCTCCGAGCATCCCCAGATTTCAGCGTGCCAGCTCCGAGCCGGCCCCGCGCGCGCGCTCTCCCATGGCCAGAGTCCGCTGCTGCTTGGGCCCTGCCGCGCTGCCCCTCCGGTGAGTCTGCAGGCACAACGGGTGTCGGGGGTTGCACCGCCATTACTGTAGTGTAACTCAGAGAAGAGCCTGACCTCAAGTCATGGCAAATACCATCAGATTAACTCGTTCCAGAGAAGTCCATTGCCTGACTATGCCGGCTTAGGTTTCCGACAGATGAGAAGCAGGAGAAGCTCTCCCACTCTCTGCAATTTAACTGATCGGCCTTTACTAAACCTACTAATTGGTATTTCTCCATGGCAAAACAAACAAAAAATTACTGTATGAGACTTTCTTTTTTAATCACTGCAGAAAGTAGAACATACCTTTTACTAAGAGCTACAATACAGATATGGCCGGCCCCTCTCCTTCCCTGCGAGAAGTGATTTACCACAGCGAGAGGACGTAAGTCAGGGGATCAAACACAGAAGTTTAAAAGCAGGTGTTGGCTGCAGTCGTGATGCAACCTAACGGGGACAAGAACAACTTAATGCCACACAAATCCATTTTTCTGGTACGGCCATACGGCTCTGAGGCAGCTGATTCCACGTCCCCAGGATGTGAGTAGGCAACGCTCTTTAGAAAAGCACAGCCCCGACTTAAAGAGGCCCTTACTGTCTCCTGCTTCCTCCTGAGGAGCGGCGGCATCTGCCACATCAAGAGGTGAGGACTTTCAGCACTGCCACGTCCAGTGCTGCTAGTGTCAAGCCTTTGAAGCCGACTGTTTCGCTGAAAATCCTGCTCATAAACTGAGCGCCTCCATTTTTACTTACAAAAAAAGGGAAAAAGACAGAAAAGTATAAGCCTAGCAAATTATCTCAAGTTAAATAAAAACACAACACCACACACCAAGAAATCATCATTACAACATCATGAGGTTATACAAATTCATGATTTTGGAGGAGACCGATTTTTGACTGCTTCAGTTTGATGATACTGAGAACATATTGCCAGCTATGGCAATAGGTAGGGTAATCAACACTAGACAATTTTCATTCATATCTGTATCTTCACCAAAAATTAAGGGGGAAAAAATTTTTTTAAGTATATATAGGTTTCTATTTTCCTTTATTTTGTTTTAACAGGCATTGTCAAGGCAAGAGCTTGGCTTTAGTTTTTCTGGTAGCTGACTTCAAAATGCATTTCCCTAGTCTGCTTTACAATATTCATTGGTTTATTTCCCTATTAGTATAATAATGAGGTAACTTTTTTAGTCACAAACACTCTAGAGGGTTGCCAAAATACATAGCTACCTCACTTCCAAGGCTCAGTGCTGCCAAAAACCAAGTATCCCTGTTTTAGCTCTAGCCTATAATCCAGTCATTCAAAATATATGTACAAAGAAGTGAAAATATGCATAATCTTGTGCACGCACTAGCATACTCTATACTCTTTGGACTCTGGAAAAGGTATTTGGCCTTAAACACTTTGTCTACATCAGCAGCAAATCCATTACAAAGCAACAACACAATCCAGATCTGTAATCTGTTTTGTTTCATTGTATTTGTATACCTTCTTCCGGACATTAGCAATAACTGAGTTTACTAGTTTCTTTCTCTTCCTTTAGCTAAAAGTAAAAACAAAACAGAACAGCTTTTTTTCAGTCTAAAACCTATCTATTGATTCTAAAAGCATCTCCTCCTTATCATAGTTGTTCCAATTCACTGTTCTTCTCTTTATTCTACTATGCTTCTCCTATACAGTTGCACTTTTAAAGGAGCAGTTGCTTTCATCTTAGTTTCATATGGATTTTTGTCTTTTACTTATGGTAGTGCTTTATCCTTAATACAGCTTTAGAACATGCTACATTTTTCCTTATTTTCACATTTCATTGTGTAGCTGCTCTTTCTTCTGAAAAGTTTCATCTTGCTTAGCAATTGTTTACCAAATGCATGAAATCTAACAAAGACATTTTAACTCATTAACTAACACATTTGACAGATACAGCTCATATAGGTACAGACAACTGTCAATCAGCAAGAAAATCTGTTGCTAATAATGAACCATCATTTAATGCTATTATGTATCTGAAGAAATCTAAATAAGCACTTTATTTAAGCATATTTAAGACCTCATTTAGCAAAACTGCCATCTGTCTTCCATGGCACACACAGCTATGAAAAACAATTGTTCGGGACTTCCGTGGCCTTGCCCAGTGCACAAGCCAGGCTGATTTTTGCTGAATCAAGGTCTTAGTTCTAAATGATACCAATTTTTCTCCACTCTCCAGATTTCATCTTTTTAAAAAGAAAAATAAATAAATAAAGCAAAGTCTGTTTACCTGTTCAGAAATACTGAAATAGTAGTAGAGTCTTCGTCAATGAACAAAAAGGAGGGATGAAATCAACTTTTATCAGGAATTTCCAGAAGTATTACTTTGGTTAAATTTCATCACTGAGTCATCATTAGCTCACTATCTTAAGAAATAAAATGGAAACGTGTAATTTCCATAATGAAGAATAACATGGCAATTATTTATTAGATTAGCAGCACAGTTACTTCCATATGCTAGAAAATATTTACTCTATTATCTTGTATTGTTAGTTTTCACTGCTATTATAATAGAAAATTATCTGAGAGGGGCATGGTACAAAATCATTTATATCATTTTTCATATCCGAGAAAAGTACCTCAGAATAATCATGTCGGACAACTAGGAGTTTTTATAATGAAAAGTGTCATTTTGAAATATTCGAGGCCATAGAAACTTAGAAAGTGTGGCAATTCCAAACTGTCTTTATTTTCTTATTAGATCCTAAAGTATTGCTGGTATTTGTATTTCCCAAATTGCATAAAGATACCTTTTTATCATGCAAAAACAATTAATATTTCACTGAATGAAATGCTTACAATGGTAATGACATTAATCTATTTTAGAAAATACTAACTATAGCCAGTATGTGTTTTATTACTAGAATATATTGACAGTAAGTTATTATCCTCAGTCCTTTTTGGTTGAAGCTACACTATTATTATAAACCTAGCTAGCATCTTCCACATTTATGTATCACTAGAAATACAGGTATCTGCTCATGCAAGCTATATATACACACTTATATCCATACATTTCATTCCAAATAGAACTAAACGTAAATATATTTGTATTTTGGCCTTTTGTCCTCATATTCTCCTGTAGCCCAAACAATCAAGAATTGCACATTTCATCTGTTGCCAGTGCCTCAATAATTATGATGGAACTAGAAAGGAAATGATACACTCCCTGGGTGATTAAATCAGCCTAAACAGTCTACTTTCATGATTCATTGTGGCATGAATGAAGACACCATATTCTTAGCTTTATATCTGTCCTGCTAATTTTCCTTAGCTTCATTATTTTTTTGCCTGGTATCTTTGACCCCTCTTTTGCTTCCCCCCATCATCTGTCTCTCTCTTTTTTCTTCTAATTAGGCCACTTCTTTTTTTCTGTCCTTCTTGCTCCAGGTATACTTCTGTCCCTGCTCTCACCTCTTTTCCACATTATCTCTTTCTAAGCACAATACCAATGCCACATTTTTTTCCCCCTTTCTGATTTATGAAAGTCTTTCTTTCCTCTCTGTCCCTGCCCAGGCTTCCTACCCCCTGCCTAAGCTTTTCCTTGCTCCTCTATTACGAGGTATGGTCTCTCTTATATTTCTAGCTCTTAAAGTTCACTAAGCTTTCGGGAAGAGAAAACTACAGCTGTGGTGAAACAACACAGGTTTCCCCAAAACTACTGCTGGCAATTCATTTCACTTATCAGCTTTGTTCTCAAGTAATAGTATAATTGTCCTAATTACAGGAAATGTTCAGGAAAAAAACAACAAAAACAAACCCCCCACACACACCCCAAGACAAATCACTCTGGGAAATACACTTGCAGAAATCCTTTTGCCAGGAATTTCACAAACTGCCTACGCTGTGTGGTTACTTTTCAGGGGATTATAACAATAGTAAGCCGAACAGAAATTGCCAGATTCTTAAGCGGCCGAGACTGAAGTCTCTCCAGTAACAACAAAACTACACACTGCCCTAACACAAGCCGGGGCAGAGCTAGTTCTTAAACTACATATTTCCGTGGCTGTAACCCTCATTCAGAATATATACTGAACCCTCTACGTCTATTCAGTTGAGCAGGTGTGCCACCTACTACTTCAAAATCAAGGAGGATTTTATTATATTACTTTGTTTGTGGTGCCACATAAAGTGTAAGACGAGTGAGGAACAGTGCTGATTAGCTGGCAGTCATTGACAGAGATCTTAGACATAAGCACACCTAGGAAGAAATGCTGTGCTAGTATATCTAGTCTGACACTTTGTGTGTTTTAAAGCCTGCTGATGAAGGCTTTTATAGGATTATCAATAATTCTATTCCCTTGTAAACCAAAACTACACATCTGCATGATACTCCTAACAAAACACTCTCTTTTTCAAGACAATTCTTGAAAATAAATGTTGGCAATTATATAAATCTTCGCAGATCTGCGTTCTACATTTTAATTTTCTTGTTGCCTCATTTTTATTTTATGAGGATATTCCTATTTCTACTCCCATACTGAGATTATTATCTCCCGCCTATACAGCCTCTCAAACAGAAGATCCATTTGTATTATACCTGTACGGCTTTATATCTTGCTACAAAACAAATGGGCAGGGAGATTCTTCTGCCATATTAAATACCCATAAAATACTACTGGATTAATGGATTCTTTTAAATGTTGCTTTTAGATTTCTTTTTGATTTGGCTAAGTGAAGACGACAGAATTGGGCCTTTGCAACACAGTCTGTAAAGACAGAGTTTTGTTGGCATAACAGCTTCACAATTTAATATCTTTTCCTTTGTTTGTCTTAACTAAAAAGATATTTCTGGGAAATATTTCCAAAGCTAGGTATTCATACATCCCAATAGAAGTGGCCAATTTTCAGAGCTTTTAAACACCTAAACAAATCCTAATAACCACATTAAGCACCTTGAAAAGAGGCCAGTAATTACTAAGTTATAAAAGATTTGTTTAGGCATCCAATTTTAGGCAACCAATTTTAGAAATTTTGACCCGCAAAATTTACAGGCAAAGTTTATAGTGAAAACGTGCCTGTGCATTAATATATTAATCACCACACAGAAATCGTTACACTCAATTGAAGATCTGCCACTTTTCATATCCAGTAGAAACGTACTTGAGAGAACTTCAGAAGAGCTAAATTGTGAAACGTGAGGAAGTATGAAGAATCCAGCCTTTATTTAAAAAATGACATGAACCAGTATAGGGCTAATGCACAGAACAATATCTAACACATGAATTCTGGAAGTACTTTAACAAAGACTGAGAAGCAAACACATCGAAACTTGGACGGCTTCTGAATGCTATGTACTGGACCAGTTCTGCATAAATTAGTTGGGAATTTGAACTCTTACACTGCAATGGTCTAGTTGATGTAATTCTGAACTCCCATTTTAGGAAAACTGCTGGAACAAGTTCTTTAAAAAAATAAAATCCATTCAATCCTGCTATATATTTTACAGAATCACTTTAAGATAAATAGTGCTGTAATAAGAGGGGAAAAAAAAAAGCATTAGCACTAGCATTTCAGCAAAACTATTTTATCCTGAAAAGTTCTGCAGAAATTACACTATGCTAGTGATATTTAATTGTAACATAAAAATTAAACACCATTTACTTAATATAAAATTGGGATAGTATGTAAATTAAGTAAGTTTCAATTCATGTCTTCTTATTCACATCTGTTGGCAGTTTAAATAGTTTTAGTGTCATTAATTGTTACAAAAGTGCAAGATTTGCTGTATGCTTGCCACTTAGGACCAAAGGCACAAAAGTCTAATTGAACTAAGTAATTAGTAATTTGTCATTTCCTATTGTCAGCAATTACTTTCCATTAGAAATCCTCACTGAAAATTCTAATTTGAAGTGAGGTTTGCATTTTATTGCTGTCCATCCAAATTAGTTTAAAATTGACAGCTACATTTTCATTTAAAAATTTAAAGATATTAAATATGCTTGAGGATGCTGAGGCTTATTCTACCCCATGTGTAGCTGTGATAACATATCTGGACTCAAAAGAATGAGAAGTAAAATCCAGGATACTTCTTGGTTTTTTTCCAATTACGAAATATGCACCAGCATTACGTAGTAGGCCACATCATACTCTTGCTCATGCGAATAGCCCCTTTAATTGGCAATTTAAATGGGTAATACAAACAGAATATGACACACACACAATTATAAAAGAATTCATGGGATTTCTTATTCCACTTTTACGCAGAGGACTGGAAATGGATATTGAAAGCGTAGGTGTAAGGGTAAAGGAACCATGTATTTTCATACCTTGTCCTAGAGGCTTTTCCTTTGCTGCAAGAGCAATTTTTCTTTTGTTATTTTTCAGACTCACTAAGGCAGTCAGCACTGTCCAGGTCCGAATGCTCGGCAGCATGAGACAACACTTTCGGGAGAGCAGGAGCGCTTCCTCAGACACACACAGGGCTGATTAGCCGGTGAGGAGGTAGTGATTTATAATTAAGATGTGTCGAACTGATACGTATCATCATTTCAGAGCTCACAACATAGAACAACCTAGCAAGCAGCAACTTGGTGCCTGGTAAGATGCTTCTGTGGCCTGTCCAGTCCCGTTCTGAAACTGGGAGAGAAATGGATGTCCCGAGGGGCAAAGTGGTGAAACTTTACTCAGTTGGCAGAAAGGAAAAAAATACTAATGGTATAAATCCACTACTGTTCAAGAGCTGTTTCGCAAAAGCTAAGAGCAAAGTGTGTAAGGTTTTTGCTTTTAATTGAAAAAAACTGCTCAAACCCTGAAATAAGATGAGGCTTAGTGCTGGTTGACAAACTTTTCAACAGTAAAGCTAGCAGTTTAACAGTGGTTCGTATTAAATGTGTTCAAAAGATACCAGCTCCATAGCAGTTGCTATCCACTTGTAAGCAAGCATCTCAAAAACACTTACAGAAGATAAGAAATATATGCTAAAGTTTTCACTGTCATAAAATGTGTGTGTGGGGGGGAAATCTGACATGTAAAGGGCTGGCCGAGTACACAGTGATATTTTAACGTATTAATCTACATAATTAGAAATCTATTAAGGCCAGAAGACAACAGAATTGCACAATTATATGCCTAATAATGGAACAATTATTAAATGTAGTATCAAGTACATCTGTATTTCAACTGCACTTCTATAGTGTACTAGCATCCTTCTTGCTCTTAATTTATATGATATGATAATTAACTTTTAAATCTAGCAATGGTGATAAATTTCTCTTAAATAGTTGTTCTACATTCATACTCCCTGAAAGCACACCTTTCACTGCAATGTTTTCTGATAACTAGTTAGCATATATCACAGATCACTAACACCTTATATTAAGTGGACATTAACTAATGCTAATTTACAATGTAATTCCTATGAAGAAACATACATCCACATGAATATAAAAAGCTCATCATGATTAATGCTATGAAAAATAAAAGTGAAGAATCTTCATGATTTATTACTACTTAGTGACAGATCTCATCCACAATACTTTCATACCTGAAGTAGACCATACCAGGGATCTCTCATATACACCGTGACAGAGGCCTTTCCTTAAACTGATTTAAACACTACAGTAGCCAGGAATAGCTTCAGGGAAAAAAGGGGGTACAAAAGAAAACAGAAGGGGAAATGGTCAACTGGACTTTCAGCATAAGTCCACTGGACTGGCACCGATCTCACCCCAACCCTCTGCTATTCCACCTTCCACTGCAATCAGTTTTACTTACCTCTATATTGGTAAAAGCTGATTATAATTAGATGATTGATATGTATTAAAGAAAAATCTGGTCTCCAAATGTGCAGACTGCTTCCTAATTATGTGTTTCCTAATTCCATGGGGTGTTCACAGCTAAGGTTTGGAGATCTCTTTCAAGATAATAAATATAGTAGGTGTTTTAAAAAACATCATTCTGCCATTTCTGCAGCTGTGTTTAATTGCCAATAAAGCACTGAACAAAACAGAGAATTAAATTAAAAGTTCAATAAACACTGATCAATATTCTTGTAAATACCAAGTCTATAAAATGATCTTCTCTTTACATGTAGTTATACTACAGGTACTGTGTAGATGATCTGCATTTGAATTTCATGCCTTGTTTGAAAGTCTAGTTAAATTTCTTTCCAGTAAAAACACCTTAAATCTAGGAATGCTGTCAAGAAAGATTATAAACCTGCCTTTATTCTTAAACTGTTGCTGTCTTCTGGTTTCGCATTAGCTCACGATCAGCTGAATAAAGAAGTCATCTTCTGTCTAACATGTAAATAAATCATCAGCCTCAGTTACTTTACCACTAGCTGTTTGTCATTCAGGAAAATAATGGTTAATCAATGACTAATCAATGAAGATGTGTAACGTATTAGTTTGCAGTCCTTCATCATCCTATTTTCTTCAATTGCCTGGGGGTTTGTGTTCAGTACTTACAGAATCGATTACAATTGTGAGTGATCATTCAGCTCATGTTGAGAGCTGTCAGCTGTGCTTTCTGCTAGGAGTTTTTACCCTCCTGTTTAATACGAGATGCTAATATTTAGCTGCATCTGACAAGCTAGATACCGTAGAAGAAAATTTTATAAGAAGTGCTTAAATAACTAATTGCAACACTACATGTCACTTGATGAAACTAAACTTTTCCTGACTTCACAATAATCATAAGCATTACTGGCTTGCTGTGGAAAATTAAAGGAAAATAGCTGTCTGCTTGAGTCTGATCATGCCTGCAGGGAAGGTCTACGAAAGGCAACTGACAATGATGCCTTTGTGCATAAATGCAGGGGGGAAACAGATAATTCTTCAATTTTCATATAAACTGACATTCTTCACCATATGACATCCGTGTGCGCGTGCGATTTCCTATCAGAGCCACTAGAAAAGTTGGACCTGCAGACTTTGGATACCAAGCAACATAAATGAGTAACGAAGGTTTCTAGAACGAAAGTAATGTTTCATTGGTTGACAAGACTGTTTTCTTTGAAGCAGATTTAAGCTTGTCACCAACATAAGAAGAAAAGATTGGCTGTTGTTCCCACACACACGCCAAATATATTACTACCAATGTATAGGTTTATTCACTTTAATTATTGTTTTCATGCTTCTCTTAGAAAATGCATGTCAGTGGTAGTCATAGGGTGTGATGGTGGAAACTAATAATTGTTAATGTATTTCATTAAATATTTAGAACTGAGCAGTATTGATTAAAAAGGCAATGTGTAAGCAGGCATTTCTAGTAGTTTTAGCTCCAACAGCTCCCTCTTGTGATTGAAATGTCAAAGGTACCTTTGCCTAATTGGAACAACATTTGTGTATCATGCTAAGCTCACCGTTTCTCTTTCCATAGACAATATTAAGACAAAAAGAGGAAAAAAGAAGTTGCCTCACCGGAAAATTGTGTTAATACACTTTTTAACGTAAAGCGTTGTAATGTCAATAATCAAGGGTAGTATAGAAACTTAATCTGGAAAAGTACTTTTTAAAGGTTCACTTTGTAAAAAGTCATTTCTACATCAGTTTAGGCAAAATCCTAAGAATTAGGGGAGTATTTTAAGGATTCTGTTCAGTTGCCTTTTTTTAGCTGATGTGATAGAAAGGAAAGATGGCAATAGCTTTCAGAAAACAAACAGTTTCCTACCACAGAAACTAAAAGCTGCATTAATACTTATGGCACTGAAAATAATCAGTGCCTGTTCCTACATAGTGCACATAAACAGTGAAAATACATTCTCTTAATTCAAAACAACAAGTGACCCATTTAAAATGGCTACAAATCAATATTATCTTGCTACAGAGTAGAGTATTTCAAGTCTTATGTCTCAAAATTCTATTTTTATGGATTCTTTTGATCTTCTGTATTGGAAATAAAATGATTGTTTGCAAATGATAAATACTCAAAACTTTTTATTTATACACACAGATAGATTGATACAAATCACCAATTTGTAAAGAGATCAGAGAAATTACTAGTGTAGTTAATATTACTGCATTCAGCAAAAAATAAAACATGATTAGCAATTAGTTACAAGACTAGTACTAGACTAATAAAAATATAAGGCCTACAAAAGTAAGTGTAAGAACCATCTCTCTACAATCAAATATGAAACAAATATTATAAAGTAGTAAAACTTCATGTACTGATGTAGACATATCACCCAATACACTTGTAAAAGCATCACAACAGTCATCATTGTATTTAGCCTCCATTTTGGAAAAATCACTTTTTTTAATTTATTTGAGATTACTTGGCTAAGCTGTGCCCAAGGATCTGAACAAAAGTTTCACTGGTAGCTTGATCATTTTCCCCCCAAATCTTCCTATGTTACACAGAAATATTTAGAAAATGTCAATTCATCTTTAAAACATCATGAACAGCCACCCTAGTTCCCAGTCCTTCAAAATCACAACACAAATAATTGCTCTGAAATCATAGTAGTAAAGGAAACAACACCTTAAATCACAGGTGGCATTTTTAGTGCAAATTCCCTTTGTTTCTCATTTATTAAGTTCACACCAAACACACAAAGAACACAAACATGCAAAACAGATCCATCCCCTCTTAGCTATCCTTCAGCATTTGCAGAATATCCATATTTTGTTGGGCCAGCTAAAACAAGAAGAAAAAAAATACTCATCTGCTTATAGCAAGTTTATCTTACTTTGTTTTTGTCTTGAAGCTCCCAGCTTCCAATAATACTAATATTATTATGAATAACATCCAGAGGATGGTGACTACATATTACTATAGAATCTTCTCATTTATGCCCTTACAAGCCAAAATATATTCTGACACTTCATGGAAATGTATTTTTAATATATTTTTCTTGAGTGAAATTGCTCATGTTTGTATTAAAAAAAAATACATCAAAATATCTAAGCAATCATGTAACATAGGAATGACAGAAGTGCTAATTTTATCAAGGCAATTGATAAGAAAAGTCTTATGAACTATGATATGATTCCTGACGCAGAGAACATTTATTTTCTTTCTTTCTTTTTTTTTAAGATATAATCATCAAAACAATGACAAATGAAAGACTCAGAAAAGGTTATGACTTGACAAAGTAACATTTTTAAAACTTGGACACCAATCAAATTGATGTAAGTATCAGTGATGCAACACTTTCTGACACTAAAGTCTTTACCACTGTCTAAAATATATAGAATAGCCTATTGTGATTGCTTAATGTCAACTTTTGTTCATAAGCTCTTTCATAAAAGTGAAACAGGGAAAAATGATTTAAAGCAGTTCAATTTGTCTATTTACCTTAATCTTTAACTATTCCCATATGTCTTAGCTACATGATGTATGACTCGCCATAAACCAATTTTTCAAAGATATACAAGACAGAAAAAAGTCACGCTCCTAACCTTTTATGCACTGAACTTTCATAGACAGCTGGCAAAACAAAACACTTCTGGCTTCAGAAAAAGCTGAAAGGTTATTTTGCTCTCTTGCTTTTAGAAAACATTTGCATTGGCTAAATAGCATACAGTTGAAACATTTCATCATGGCAAACAACCTCAAAGGAGAGAGGTCTTCATTAAAATTTGAATTGAACCAAAAAGTTGAAGGTAACTATTTTAATAAAACAATTATACTTCCGTTTAGAAAACGAACACTACAGTTGTACAGTGTTTTCTGAAAACCAGCTGGTGACAGTACAGATACTGCTGTAAAAATTGCAAGTGATGGAATCTCATTTTATGATCATATGGGGAACTTAAGGCACAGACCTTTACTGACCATTTAGAAAAGAAGTAACACACTGTAGAAAAAAATGTCTGACTTACCTAGACTGTTTGGTAGTCTGGGGCAAGGTGGATATTTATAAATTGGCAGAAAGTTTTTGCTGCGTCCAAGTAGAAGTCAAGGCATAGGATCCATTCAGGCTTTGGCACTAAGCAGGATGATTTAGAATTGTATTCCTGCCCACCCTGAAAAACAGAGCATAAAAATATGCACAGTTGGAAATGGTTTTAGTTTTCTGTTAAACAGTAGAAAGCATTTATTATTCGGTGTACTCTGGTAAATGAATGCAAAATATAATTTTCAATTTATTTTTAAAAAAACATTCATACATTTATTTAAATATTTTTAACTGAAGCACACTTCCACATCATTAGTGGACACAATTCTGAAAATCATAACTTAAGACACCTTCTGATGCCAACAGGAGTTACAGCTTTTCAGGAAATCTTGAAACATGCACAGTGATGTCAAATTGCAGACAATATATAATTCAAAAATTTATTTGGTGTGGGAGACAGACCAGGCACAGATACCGAACAATGGGGAGGGGAAAAAAAGCAATTTTTCTAACACAGTTTTTTTTTCAGAAACCTCACTTTCACAAAACATACTTATGCTAAAACAAAGCAACAAGGGGGGGGGGGTGCATATATAGAAGCAAGCAAAAAAAAACCTGCTAAACTTACAATTCTAGAGAAAGAAAAATAGTTTTAATACAGAATATATCTCTCTATATATTTTGAGTCCTAGAATTAAAATGGCTGTTTTTTAAACTTCAAGTAAGCCTGAGAAACTGACTGCAGATCATGTATACAATGTGGGGTCAATGCTGTATTGAATTTCTAGACCATTTTCAGACTACCTTCTGGCAATGGAAGCATTTTGACCACTGACACTCCCTATGGGTATATCTGACTATCCTGGTACAATGCACCATTCCCCATTATTGAATCTACAACAAACTGCTGTAGGTTATTCATTGATTGAGTGTTTAAGTGTATTCTTTGGGAGTAAATGGAGAACGAAATCTGTAAACAATCACACACACAAAATCAGCAAAATTCTTCACTCCGAGATGGTTTTCAGTTTCAGCACTTAATTATCTGTATTCTTTGATAACAACTCTGTCACTTTAAATAAAGATGCACAGGAATTTTCCTTTTGCTTTTAAAAGATATACCAGGCTACAACGTGGAGCTGCACATTTTATCTCAAGGAAAAATTAAGCCATCATTGGCCAATATGACTACATAGGGACATACGGTTTAAGCACATCTGCCATACTTTATGCTAACATCTTTATCTAGATCAATTACAATATGCACTATCACTGTTAAATAACCAATATAGATGCAGACTGCAGCTCTATAATATTCCTAATGGAGGTTAGAACAGATATTAAGAGCTACATTTTCATAAGCTCAAGCAGTAATTGTGTGTGCTTGTACGCCTGTGCGTATCTTCAATCAAGCTGTATTTTGATATCATAGGAAATCTCCCTTTTCCCATTTTAACCAGTGCAAAAACCTCTCTCTTTCTCTTATATACAGTTCTGAGTTCATTTATACAGCTTGTCTGCCACTATGTATTTATAGCTACTGCCTGAATGAGTGGTTCATACATTACTAGGAAGCTAAAAAAAACTATATAAAATAAGACATATGAAGCTTATTTTATCATCATTTCCACCTTCTATTTAACAAAAAAAAAAATTGAGGCTGTCCTGAGAATATATACAAATGATATGATTTTGGCTTGAGAAAACTGTATTTGCATATGTCACTGCAGCGCAAAAGCATAATAGAAAGTTTACACTTCTTATAATTAGTATTTAGGATGAATTTTACCATACATCTAGGATTCAGCTTTATTACTCTCTGCCATACTCCGTGAAAATGCAACTACAGGATCATTACGTCCTATTTCAAAATAACATACAAACGCCAGGTATGCAGGAGGCTTCACTGTGTGAAGTCCTATCCAGACATGTAGTGAAGGACCAACCATGCTCCAGAGAGCTTAAAGCTGAGCAGTTTGGAACAAAACACACACATCACAACAGCACATTGCAAATCACTTTTTTATTCTATGAATGTAACTTAAGCCTATGTTACAGTGCGGTTACACAAAGGTATGGAAAAGGAGAATGTGTATGCTCTGTGCACAAAGCCATTGCAATGTAAGTTGGGCATAGACTAGGCTAGAAAGTCAAGTGGCTAATGCATCTATAAACCACTTAGCTAGGAACAGTCACACACAGGAAAACACTAGAGCGCAGGAGGCCTCCGCAGATACCACAATCCAGGTGTTTTTAGCTGTGCCTGAATCGCAGGACAGTGCCCCGCTTCGCCTGCCAAACGCCCAGGCATATCCGTGGCTGTGCCTGGACTGCTCTCTGAGCAGGGTCTTCAGCAGGGTCCCCTCAGAGAGGTCCCCACAGAGGAAAACTTATGTTCACAGGCAATCCAGAAGGACCTCAGTTCAGACGATCGGGAAGCAGGACTGCAAGTTGCACCATGGAGAGCATCTGCTCTGCAGCACAGACACTCCCAATAGGTGCTTTTGAGCGGACGCTCACACGCGTTATTGAATTGTGGTAAGGTATCAGTTTCCTTTGCTGTCTGAGGA
Organism: Dromaius novaehollandiae; assembly: GCF_036370855.1. Classification (NCBI taxonomy): domain Eukaryota; kingdom Metazoa; phylum Chordata; class Aves; order Casuariiformes; family Dromaiidae; genus Dromaius; species Dromaius novaehollandiae. The sequence goes on from NC_088104.1 coordinate 21,167,274, forward strand.
GGTTCAAATCCATCCCTCCTACTTCCCTGGGGAATGGCCCAACCATCTGTCAGTAACTCCAGCCTACACTCTCCCCTCCACTTTACTCTTTGTGGAAGTTGCAATTAAATGTTAAAATGCACACAAAAATGCTTGATGGGCTACAGTGGCGTTGGGCAGATTTATGCTCATAAATCCAAAAATATCAGCTTCAAGATGCTTGCCTAATTTCATAGATGTCCAAAGCTGTGCCCAGGGATGGGATTCAGTTGCCTCAAATACTTTTGTACAAGCCCTAGAGTTTTCTGTCTGGTCTCCAGCTGCCACGTCAGAAAGGTGCAGGCTCCCCATAGCACATCTTCTGGCCTCATGCAGATATCTTGCAGACTGTCTAAAACACCATCAAGTATCTAGATTTAGGCACAGCCTACACTGAAACCAGTAATAGTCCATGAAGCGCTCTGGGCATCTCAGACACCAGAAGCAGTCTAAGCGTATTAGCTTTCTTGAGATGCAGTGATTAGCACTGGCAGAGCATAACGCTAATAAGGTTTCGTGTTTTTCTGCCAGTGCAGGAGCAGCCTGTAGTTCAGGTATCTTTTCACAGCACTCACTGGGCTATGGAGACTTACTCGCTCATTCTTTTTCTAAATATGCCCAGAAGCATCTTATTCTTGTCATCGCTGAACAATTCTGTATTTATACAACCCCCTGGGAAGTTCTTTTTATGAGGTAGATTTCATGCGCTTTATATGAAACACTTAATTGTTAAAATACATAAACAGCCACAGGAGCAGGTAACAGAACATAGATCTCCCGTTCCCAGCAGAATGCCCTAGCCAGTAGTCCTGCTTTTTTCCTCCAGGCCCATGCAACTTTTTTGCAAGAAAAGGAAGTAGAGCAACCTAGAATCACTATCAAATAGTGAGGCCTCTCGCTAGGAAAGGACATATGGGTTTGCACCTCCTCAGTCAGCAGGGAAAATTGAACCCGAATCTCTGACACTGACTGATGCTCCACTGAACAGCCCATACCAGTGGGCAGCAATTTCTTGCAAGAAAGGAATATCCTCTCTTTTGTTTTCTGTAAAGAAACAGCTCAGGAATCAAACACCAGGAAATGATTTAGGGTTATAAATAACATGTGGAGGTGAATATTTAAGCCCTGAAAAACTAATGTAGTACTTCAGACACCACTTCTAATCATGATTTCTTATAGACTAGTTTAGGTGGTTCCATGGATCATCCAATAAGAAATCATGATCTGCATATAACAGATCAGTAAATCTGATGTCTTATGCTATCTGTAAATCTCTGTCAGCTAGAGAGTCCAAAGCGGAAGTTTCCTGTTGCAAATCAGGCACCTAAATGTCAGGTGTTGCTACGCCCAGTGCCCTATCAGCTAGGCTTTACCACATCTAGCTGTACCGTGACCCTTTAAAGGTGCATATACCCTCCAGGTCCAAACACAGTGTGAGCTACACAGACAACCTGGAGCTTCTTTAAACCTTACCTTGAATCTCTCACGGTGACTAACTTCAAGTTAGTTCTGTTATGTTATAAGGCTTCCTTTGGAAACCTTTGGAGATGAGCACTTATATCATTTGAATTCTTAGAATACTTCAAAGTATGCTGATCATGAGAACAAACATAGTCACAAGAAAATGGAAAGACTTTGCTTTTTTTTTTTTTTAACTGATAAAATTCTATGGCCACAATACTATGCTGTCCTATGAAGCTCATTTTGTAAGGTGGGGGAAAGCTAATAACAGCATTATTTATTCAAAAAAAAAAGTCTAGAATTTTCATGTATTCTCCTTCTAGCTGGTGAGTGAAGGAGAAGAGAAACAGAAATGTCTTCCTCCACACACTAAACATGTACAACAAAGCAAACTACAACTTCATGAAGAATCTTTCCTTTGGGACAGCTGCTGTCTCCACATACCTATCTTTAAATTATATTAACATGGAAAAACTAGGGCACTCAGCACCCTTCTGCACAAAAACCTATTATGTTATATTTCCCATCCTGAGGAACACATCAAAACTGCATATAATCACCTTGTCACTGTTCCAGTTTCAGTGTAGTCAGAACTTGTGTTATAAACTCCTGAAAGCGGGCTTAGTCATTTGGCAGCAGACATTTCACTCCCCAAGTCAAATTTGTTGAAAGAAATTGGCTTTGCAGCAATATTCATTTTAAAGTTCTGTATTTTTTTTAAATGTTGGGACCATCTTATGTATGATTACATCAATAGGGCCACATAAAAGAATGCTGAGCTTGTTAGGGTGAGAAAGTTGAAATCTGGCAGGGATATAGTGCTCGCCATTAAGGCTGCCCTGGGAAGAACTCACAAGTCAGGAAATGGCAAGGTTTAAGCTTGCACACACTACATTAACTCCGTTCCCTGATGCGTATGCATTACAACACAGAGCTGAAATATATGATCACTTTCTTTTTTCAGTCAGAATAGGTACTTTCTATAGGTAAAAATACATGTAATATCCTGTGCTACACATTCCACATAAAGAGAGTCTTCTAAAACATCCACAGAGTACATGTACAATAAGGAACACTTATCCAAAATATAGCAAACCAAGGGCAAACATCATGCACAGAAAACTCTCCGAAACTTATTTAGGCAGGAGACTGCCTTGGTTCCCTGGTACTGGGAAATTACTTCCCCTTTCTTTCTCATCAAGGAAAGCACCTTCCATTCTGATTATCATGACTAATTACATCAGTTCAGTAAATATGACCTTTCTTCTGTAGTCAGAAGGGCTGAAGGAAAAAAATTTTGAATAATGTTGCATTATCGCTCCTACTGTGACAGTTAAGGGGGTATGGCAGAACTGGGCAGAGGGGGCCACAAAAATCCTGGTGAATGCTGATCTATGAATAGTCTGGTTCTCCGCCAGGACAAATGTTAAATTCTTGCATTTGGGAGACAAGACCCCAGAATTAAGTAAGAATAATTCAGAATCCTTCTTTTCCAGTAAACCTAAAAAGCAAAACAGAAACAGCCTTTTGAAAGGATTGAGATTTTTCTCTCTCCCACAACAAGAATGGTTTCTTTCTCAGGAAATTATTTGAAGGGAAAAAGGGACAGCTAGTTAAAGGGAAGATTTTTGTATTTTTGAAACTTTATTACTTGCAATTAGTATATTTTCTGTGTACTGGATATTCTCTTAATACCCTCAGACTCCCTCCTATGTTGAAGGTTTGCTTGTCTTCATCCTGACAGATTTAAATGGCCCAAACCAGAAGCAATACATATACCTTTCATCTTTAAGCTTTACATGGTACTAAAGGAGAAAAATAATTTTCCAACTTAGACTATGAAACCTGAATGCAATGAAGTGACTTCTAAAGATGCTATGTTTTATTTGCATAGAGCGTAAGTGAGGTGAGTGCATTTTTTACATTACAGCTCAGAAAATAACTGTTGATCTAGAACAGCTGGAAAAAATCAGTTATTGACACATCAGTTTAGAAAAAGCTTAATAGAGAAGGACAGGGAAAGGGATGGGTGTTTAACAGTAGCATAACAGAGTGACACTTACTGCAAATTTAATTACCTAATATACATATTTGAAAGTTACCTGAAAATAACCACTGGCGACTTATCGTGGTCACTGAAAAATTAGCAGGTCCAACTGCTAAGGATGTTAGAGGCTGGCGTAGGGAATGCCCGCTGCTGCTAGTATGGGGACAGAAGCTCATGGGAACACAGGCACGTTTTGGTTAACTAAGGTAGAATTATTACTCAGATGTCTGGCGCAGATGGCCTGTAAACAGTCAGCTTCAATAGGGGATAATACCTAGGAAAAGTATTTGGTGGACCCTGAACAACATCATGTTCTCCCTTCCTTTAATTCTGCTCCTTCCAAATTAGAAAGAAAAAACTGGTACATCTAACATGGTGAGAAAACCAAGAGGAACATAAGACCACCTAATTGTTGCTTGCAAAACAGGCCCTGTACCATCCGATGAGAAACCAGATGGAATAAACAGACTTTTGCCCATAGTCAACTGAATGCATGAGGTGAACAGGGATACGAGAGATTGATAAAATGTACAACACTTGTAAGCCCTGGAGCAGAGAGACTAATCCATGAAACACAAACCTGAAGACATTCTGATCCCATAGAGGGCCTACAATCCAGAAAGAAAAGAAAAAAGAAAAAAAAAGGAAAAAAAATCCTGCCTCCCAGACAGAACTAAAAGCTCCTCCCAAGGAAGAGAGCTGTATAAAGCTTTCCACATCCCTTTTGAGCAAAAATATCTCCAATGATGACAGCATATCTACACTGTTGTCACAAAAGTACCTGCCATGTAGACACGACCAGCCATCAGATTAGCTTGGTCAAGGCCAAACAGCAACACAGAGCTCAGCAAGAGCTATTTTAGTCTCCCCCCAAATACCAGAGTACCGCAGTGCTGATGTCAGCTAACATCACTGGAAAGTAAACATAAATGTGAAGTCATTTATGTGCTGCTAAGTAATAGAAGTCAAGTTTAAAAACATATTTGGCTGCTGGGTCAAATATTGCTTCTAGACATCAGATAACACAGTTCAGAAACTAGGAAGTCTAGATTCTGAAGTTATTACCCATATAGTAGCTGCAAAGATTTCTCTAGGACTACTCAAATGAAAGGGTAACTGCTGTTACAGTAATTCAGTCTTACCTAGTGCTTTCACTACCTAAATAATCTCCAGATACCAAGGCACAAGAAGATGCCCACAGTGACACAACAAAGTTGCCTCACTCTCCTTCCCAGTGACTGGTATATGCATTTATCCACATTAGGATTATAGAAATGAGCAAGGATTACATGACACAGTCTTGTCTTGTCCCATTTTTCCAGTGGTAGTTTAGAGGAATAGGGTCGTCATCTTCTCTGTAACACAGAGACTGGAAATGGAGAAAGCCCATTTAAGAGTTTTCCTTACCTCAGGGAATAAAACTGGGGCTATTGCTGCCCCATGGCCCTTCTGCAAAAGGGAGCACAGAAGGGAAGAAGAATGATAAATTCGCAGAGATGATTAAAATGATGTTTGATTTCTTAGGGATCTGAGCTAGACACTGTCACTATGAAGGAAAAAAAAATGCCTATGAGTGATCTACTGCCCAGCAGGACTTTGGTTGTGGTTACTTACAACCTGCTTCCTGACAGCTACTCATCCATTCTCTGCTCAGTGAGTCTCAGAGCAGAAGGAAACGCTGCCCTGAGTGCTCGCTGTTGAAATTAAATTGCTCTTAACAAAAAACTGGACATCAAGCATCCAGCCCTATTAAAACATAGGCATGAGTCACTTGACTCCTTCAAACCCTGTTTAAATTACTCTGAATTTCTGGTCAACTGATCACTGTTTTTCTTCATACAGGCACAATTGCAAAAGGAGCATTTGTCTGAAATTGATCTCCCAGCGTAAGTTTTAATGTGTTGTTAAATTCAGCCACTTAAACTGGAACCAGTGAAATAAAACTCTGATGACTCTTAAAGAATTTAAGATTAATGCAGGAGGAAATTACCTTGCCTAGTCATGCCTACTTTTATTAGCACCCTGCAGTTGTGTTTCATTTTGGATGTGGTGGAAGTATGATCTGAAAGGCAAGAAGGCAATTTCTTGCATTTTGTATTTCATTATTCAACACAGAACAATGCTAAAACTGCATTTTCAAAGATTGCAGTGTTGTGTTTTGCAAGTTTTAGTTAACAAAATTGCATTCATGCAAGTGAGAAATTATATCTTCCCATGACCATATTAAGAATTGGTGAGTGTACAGCTATGTTTAATAATCATACCAACATCACAGAATACAACTTTGCTTTTCTTATATTTTTAGACTGAGGGTTTTTTAAACAGTGAAATAGATGCAGTCTTCACACATTCCAGTAGGTTCTGCTGATTACACACATGCTGTACAAACTTTGCAATTATTTCTGTTATAATACTTGTGATTTTTATGATAATGTGTAGTTTAAGGAGAAAGCGAGTTTCAGCTTATGGTGAAGTTAGTTTTATAAGGCTACAGTGTACAGGGAATTCATTAGCAAAACAGCAAAGCAAACTAGACCAGCCAGGTTAGAGAAGTGCTGGAACATTTACCAAGTTCTTCAGATGAGCCGTACTCCCACAGCAGCATCCCAGCACACCATGTTGGCTTTCCCAACTCCCTGCCCAGGACAGCTATACTCTTGTGCAGTCTAATGTAGCACTGAAAAGAGATTCAATATATTATTTAAAAATAATTTTAAGATATGTTTCTGGCCTTTAGTTAGGCCTGTCTATAAATGCAAAACCTAACAGAATGATCTTATCACCACTCTTCGCCTTTATCCTCTCCCAACCACATGCAAGCCTCCAGAAAATGCCTTATCAACATACACATATACCAAATAGCCACAGGGTGGTAAAAGGCAGTGCAATGATGAGAAACACTGAAGAACAATTTTTTATTTTAACATTGGTGAATGCAAGAGCCAACCAAGAGTGGCATCTGGTGCCCTGTGATTATACTTTGCTGGTTGTTCATGGGACGAAGAACGGGAAGAAACAAACTGAATAGCAGTATTAGATTTCTAGAAATTATTTCTAAATATTCTTTTCCTCCTTTTCTGGTCACAAAAAAAGAGGAAACTTTACAGAAAAAAGCACTAAACGTTCTTAAAGGAACTTCAAATTTTTCATAAAGAAACAAGAAACAAATAATAAAAGTCCTTTGAGGAATGAAATCCTTCGATCTTGAAAGAAGATATTATACACTAAGATTCACACTTCAACTATAAATTACCCAGAATACCTTTTAGTTATTTGGGTGTGCACAAGCGTTTAGCACAAGGGAGTGCACTGGTCATTAATTCTGCAGAGACAGCCATGGAAGTGGTGACTGCCCGAGTCTGTACTGAAACCTGCCTATTTCACGCTAACGTTCTTTACAGCACTCAGCGCCATCAAGCAGTATTTCTGAAAAGAAAATGAAGAGTAGCTTTTCCATTTGAAAACAGCAGAGAGATTTTTAGGAAGGCAGGATGTAATTACTGAAGCTGGAATTTGGCCAGGTCATTGGTGTTAACATTCCTCCTCTTGCAAAAAGTGCCAAGAAGTCTTTAATGACCACAGGTGGTCAGGACCTTGAATTTGCATCTTGTCTGAAAGACCTGCAGTGTGTTACACTAGCATGCACAGAAAAAGAAAGTCTTGAGCTGTCAAAAGGGTAATTCTTCTAGTTAAATTTAATGTCAAGAAAGACTTAGAAGCCTAACACAGGCTGATCCCTGAACCTCCAAACTCCATGTATAACCCCAAGGCACTCTTCATTAGGACAGTAAAAGGAGTAAACAAAACCAAATTAAAAAAACAGTTTTACTTGGATGTCACAGAAATTTTACATGCTATTACAGCAGGCAGCTTCCTTTATTCTGATGAAGGTCCAAGAACACCAGGAATGTATTAAGCCCAGAATCTTGGAACTTGGAGGGAAAAAACAGAGGGAGCAAGAGAGCAAGAAACAGAGGGAACACTGTGCACCACTTGAGGCCTTATATACTACGAGGTGGGAAGAGAAAGACAGTTGATGGTGCTGATGATAATTTATTTTTATACTCAGAGCCATTCACTTGGGGCAGTGGGAGGGAGAAGCTGTAAGATTTTTCAGTTGCTTTATTCAACAAATCACAGAAATGTGTAACTGAGCATGACACATCATTGCAATGCCCAGTCAACCTCTAAATGATAAAACAATCCGGCCTGCTGACCAAGGCGCGTGAGACTCAGACAGGGTGGAGAGAAGGGATTCCAAACCCTCGAAGATTTTCATACAAGAGTAAGACTGATCCTTAACCTGTTTTTCCTGCGTCACCTGGAAGATATTTTCACTGTTTTCTAGTACACCAGAGTATTGAGTCGTAGGTGGTCACTGCAGTCTTTCAGACAAGCAGCTTGCAATCAGACTTGAGCAAAGACTCTGTTGCCCCAGTGCAGCCTGAAAGCATGACAGGTATGGGTCACCACCCTGCACAGCTCTCAGTTTATTTGCACTGGAGAATATAACTGTCAGCACTTCTAGGTCACTCCCCAACAGTCGTTGCCTCTTGTTGCCTCTTGTTTCCTCTTGGAGCAGCTGTCCTGCACCAAAGCAATTGCAGCCCCCAAATACTGGCAGCAGTAGGGACAAGGAAACTTTCTACTCCACAGCTGCCTTTGAGTTCATCCCTTCCTCTCCCTGTAGTAAGAGCCAGACCTGCCCATCTCCTCTTCCTTAGCATCACAGGGAGGTGCCAGAGCTACTACTTACCAAGAGGAGGTGGGAATGGAGATAGGCAGGTGCCTGGTGAAAAGATAACTCATACACATTCTGGGGAAAAGGGTGAGGGGTGAATTTACATGTCCTGGGAGGATGATGGTGAGGGGAGAAATCTGTCCCCCCAAGAACCGTCTCCAACCTCAGGCCTCTAAGACCTAGCCCCTCTACCCCACTTTCCTTCAGATATGTCCTGCCATCACCAAAAATTAAATTCTTCTTATACCACCAAGAAGTCTTCTGTCAGCTGAACATCTATAGCATCCAGTGTTCAGCAGGACTTTTAAAAAGCGCCTGCAATTAAATACACATGCAACTTCCACTTTATCATATAGAATTAGGATGTAACATTACTGAGTCCATCACCTTATATTTCATGCAAAAGTTCTAACAACTCTTTGCTGTGTTTTCCATGCATATGTCCATGATTTTTCCTCACAGAAACAAAAATTGTAGCAATGCAGGCAGATACTCTCTGCTTTTTACACTACACCAGAGCAAATACATGCATTTTTCTAAGGAATAATTTGAAAACAAAAGTAAACAATTGGATAAAGATAGGAAAAAATAATGATTCTATGTCACCAAAATTCAGTTAAAGCAACAGCCCATGGAAAGCAGCAATAAGGCAGATAATTAGGTTAGGAGACTTTGTTTTAGGCTGCAGAACAGTGGAGCAGAGCAGAGCACAGGCTGACGGTATCTCTGTTGCACTAAGGAGTATCTGAGTTGAGAGGTGCATCAAGGAAACAGAACAGTGATAGCAGCAGGATGCAGAGCAGGAGGTTTAAGCAATATGCAAAGAACATACATGAATTTCCATGGGAAAAGGTTAGTACAAGTATGAACTTCAGAAGACAGAGGGCACCCCCAGGCATAGTGCAGCACAGATTTCAGGAGGGTAAATGACAACACTCTTCCCCTCCCATCTCATGTTACTGTCCAGCACAGGGCAACCCTCCAAGCGTGGTGATACAGCAGCCGTATGGCTGCTACAAAGCCTACAGTGAAGCGGCAACCACCCTCGCACTGGAACCTGCAAGGGAAAGGCTGCACTGTTTCACAAGCCCTTCCTGCATCTCACTGAGTTTAAATACAATGAGCAACTTTAAAGAGGACTTAAAGAAGCCATTCTAAAGTCAGGCAGGATGATGTTCTGCAACCTCCATCTTCTTCTTCCCCTTGACATGCTATTTTGGTACTGAATCATGGGTGCTAGGGATGGAAGAGATCTATTAGGTAGGTCACCCAGTTCAGCTCAGCACCCTTGTTCCCTACAGCACCTTCGCAAATGTTTTCAGCAGTTTCGTTTCAAGTGTTCCAGGTTACAGAGTTTCCATCACTTCCTCAGTGGAACAGTCTCACTGCAAGCTTTCATTTATGGAAATTCTCCATTTGCTTAATTTCAGCCTTTTGCTAATGCTAAAGATTCCCTTTTCCACCTACTCCTTACACTTTGTTATTTTTTAAGCCCTTGACAAGTCTGATATTTCATTCACATAGCCAAACCAAATGTGGTTGCAATAGATTAACTCATCTTCATAAATCGGTTCCTCCCACACTGTATCCCCAACAAGATTTCTTCTTTGTCCAAACTCCTCTCAATTTGTTACTGTAAGTGACCAGGATTGGATGGCAAGGATAGATAGATTTTATCACTACTTTGGCCTAAGCAATTAGATAATTCCTAGGTTCTTGAAGATAACTTCTTTTTCTTCTCTTTCTGAAGATGTCTGGTCATATTTTTTCCTTGCAGCTGCCCACCTTATTTACACAGAACATAATCTTTTTTTTTTCTTTTTTTTTCTTTTTTTTTTGAACAGTCAGAGAAATCAAACAGAAGAGGAAAATTTATTTCTTCATAGTGGAAGACTTTCTAGTCAAACTTAAACCAAAAATTTGTTCCTGCTTAGCTGGCAGCAGCAGGTTAAATTATTGCCTTAATAGTGTTTTTTTTCTGTACTTACACAACACTGCATTTAGCTGCAACTAAATTTACTTTGCACTATCTACCTATCACTTGAGAAAACCCTTCTACACTATAGCTCATGTGCAGTCCTAGGCAGCAGCTGATTTGCTTGGTCAATAGTTATCTCTTCTTTCAGACATCATTAAACAAGCATTTAATCATTCCCTTATGCAGCCTGCCAGAAGGCAGCTTGCACAACCAATAACTCTGGGGAAATGTTATGATTGCACGGCCAAGGGTTGGGCAATGCTTATTGATGCGTAGCTATACTAAACTTCGTGGTGTTTCTATCTGTGTGATATCTAAGTATTTCTTGGGTTCCTGTCATTGCAACATGCAAGCCTCCGCTTAAAAGCTTTTCTCTGTACTCTGAAAAACTACATGCACTCTACACTGAGCAGAAAACAGCCCAAAGCCCTGGAAGCACAGCAGGACAGGGTTGGGGATATCAAAGGAGCAACAGTTGTGTTACCAGTCAGGTTAGCAGAGCCAGCAGGGAAGCTGCATAGAGGATAGATGGCATTAGACATAATGAATTTCAAATTTTGAAAAATTCAAAATCAGACAGAAAAGGTTCAGTTTGAGAAAAAGAAAAACAAAAAAGAGAAAAAGAAAAAAGCCAATGCACCACAGAGTGGGGGACAAACCTCAGAAAGGACAAAATGAGAAGAGTTAAACAATAAAGGCTGTGGGGAACAAAGTAGTGAAGTTTTCTTCATACACAGCATTTTTCAAGGGACCCTAATAGCATCACAGCATTTCCAGTTAAAGTCAAGGTATCCAGAAGCAAGTTTCCCTGGGTTCATGCGCAAATACACAGAAGATCCAACTTTCCAAATATACTCAGGCACCTCTGTTGTGGTAGTGATGTGCTTGTACTCACGATGTTCTATAGTTATAATTAAAATAGATGGCCCTTCCTTGATAGCTTAGCTTCAGTCAAACTACAAAAAAATAAATTTTCAGTAATAATGCGAAGACAGACAAATTTCCAAGTACACAAGTCCTTCTTCAGGCCTGAAATTGTTTTGAGAGTTGTTGCTTCTAAACTGAGAACAACTGTTCCAAGTTTAGTTTATTTTGGAAGAGGAGGTGATCTAATCCCTCTAATAGACTATTCCTGTTTCTCTCCAATGACAATTTCTGAAACAACAGTGCCAAAAGGGCAGTCCCCCCAAGCTACAAAATATAAGAAACTTTTAGACCTACTCCACAAAAGCAGCAGGCCTCCAAAACACATCCAAAAAGTGCCACGGGACAAGGACAGGCTCTCAAACATGGTGGTTTGCGAGCACCTCACTTGCTCTCAGAACACCTTGACCAGTCCAAGGCCAACTTCCAGGCACCCCATGAACCCAGACTCCTGGGAGTTTCCTGACTCCTCCAGGACACACATGCTAAGTACTACATGCATACTTAACACGATGCATAAAGTGGCCACCGCATCTTTATCCCAGATTGTCATCTACCAGCCTTCCTTGAAATCTCATTAAGCCATTACAAATTATACTGGGGAAGATCACACAGTGATCACAGGAAAGAAACTCATCCACAATGGCAGATTTTGCTTTTAGTCTTCAACCCCCTTAAGTCCAAAGCAAAACCCATCACTGGAAGCAAATAACCCAGAAGGCAACTTTTACCAAATGGACACAGACAATCACAGAGCAACCAAGACAAAAGCTGGCGATTCATTGCTACAGCTACCATGAGAAAAGCATTTATGTATCTCATACACACCTATCCATGATTTAAGCCACTGCTATGAACCAGAATGTGAATAGGCAACTCATAAAAAGGACTTAAAGACCCGTTTTTACAGCAGAATATTTTTTCCACAAAAGAACCATTCCATTTCTAATTTCTCAGCCCTGATGTAAAGACCACCAAAAGAAACAGTAAGAGACAAGACTGGAACTAAAATTCATAACTTTACAGTGACAACTCTAGTGACAAATGAAAGCAACAACAGTTTTGTGGAATATTACAATTTCCTCACCAATCCTCCACAAATGATAATTATCCATCTCTTTCTCCATGCCATAGAGGTTAGTGACCTCGTCACCCCTCCCCTTGTTAATACTTCCCCCTCATTCCACAGGTCCAATCACCTTTTCTTTCAAATTGCCTAATTGATGAACATAATCAAGTTAAACTCAGAGCAATTGTTCTCAACCTGTATTTAGTTTTGAAGGTTTCTTTGCTTCTATTTCAGATATGAAGAATGGCTTTGTGTTCGAAACCTTACTTGCTTCCCCCCTCCAACCCTGCAGCTATATCAGTTGTTTTCTTATCAGTCTTATCAAAGAGTTTGAGAGAGAGAATACAATTTGTTCAAACTAATCAAAAAGCTAAAAGACATCTTATTACTTTACTTAGGCCTTCAGATATACAGAAACTTTATCTAAAGAGTCAATTTATATCAATAAACTGAAATTCTGGAGGAAGAGATGGGACAATTTTCTGTCATTCTTTTTCCTAGATTAAATATAAATAAATAAAAAACTAGGAACAAGATATATCCAATGCAATAAAAACAGTCTAGTCTTATGTTAAGACAATTCCCTCCCTCTGTCTCTAACTCAGACTTATCATGGCTGCAGCAGCAGGTTTTTATTCTGAGCAAAATGCGGAATTTTCCAGATGTTGTCAGCAGTACGCAGGTATGGCTTCAAAAAAATTTTAAGCCTTATTCCACCTGGCTTCCAACAAAACATAGGCTCCTAAGGTGTCTAGGTTCCTCGGAAAAGACTGATAAAGTTTCTGTTGATGTAACCAGATTCTGCTGTAAGCTGTTGCAAGGCATCAGAGCTACAATTGCATCTGTTCTGACTATACTGATCTGATGCCAATTAACATTAAGAGACCCTCAACCGCATATTGTTCTGATGTTGGGCCAACAGGCGTATCGGGACAGGATAACTCAGTGAGGAGGTCCGAGGTCAAGCTGGGCTAGTGCAAGTGCTAACACACACTATTGTCTCTGCTGTCTGCTGGCAAGACAAGTGCACGCTGTAACAGGGGAGCGGGGAGGGGGGAGTACACCACTGAAGACAGTAAGTCTCATTTTGAGATTATTCATTGTACCTGTTTCTGATTTGGGAGGGTTGCCCTCCACAATTTTACACGGCCTGGAAAGAAAAACAGCTGTTTTGCAACTAAGGCAAGACCTATTTCTTCCCTATGTCCTCAGTACTTGGGGGTTATTTTATTTCTGCTGGAAGCAACAGTTGATCTGTGTTTGCCAACTTGCTTGTCACTGAACAGGCATCCTCACACAAGCACACCAGTCTACCTCAGACCTGCAGTGTCCCTGCGGTGTCCCTGCGGTATCCCTGCTTTCCAGGTCTCAGGGTGCTTAGAGCTGAAGCTGCCACTTGAATCTTGTGGTGGTTTTCAGTGGCAGCTATATCAGCAGCGAGGCAGAAACCACCAAACTCTGTGATACTAATAAGATCTGAACTCAGGTCTCCTGAGGTGAAAGGCGAGTGTATCAAGCCCACCATGCCACCTAGCCCTCAGCATATTAAGATATTAATTAGTCACTTTCCTTATTATTCAGTCAAAATACGCTGGATTGAAACAAATTAGATTCTTAGCACATATTTCACACATTGGATCACGTCTTGCAAGGGTTTTCTTTTATTATTTATAAGATCATGTGCTGTCTTCCTGCTGAAAATGAGATGGTCTGCATGAGGAAAAAGGTAAAAGAAAAGCAGAGAAATGAAAATCAGATATTCCCTAATGATATTTAAAAATAGAAATTTTGCTACTGTTACATACAGCATGTTCCATCTTTTGAGATTTAATGGCTCTCTTGTGGTTTAATGGAGAATTACTTTCAGTAATTGATTATTAAAAATTAAAATTGCTAACCATCTTCATTATTAGATGAGCGAACATGTTATCCTTGTAATTAAAAAAGCTTGAGATTCACTTTCATCCTGTTGACAGAATGGGCAGATAGGCTCAGCACTCCAGTGTGATGGTTTCAGGGTTCTTGTTTGACAAAAATAGCCAGCAAGTTATTTGATGATGAAAATGCAGAACATCCATAGAGACTAAGCAAAAAATAATGAACAAAGATAAAATAATAATAAAAAAACCCTACAAACTAATTAAAGTTTGCACTCCTAGCTATCATACGCCGAATATATGGAGTATTTTCCAATGAACTTTCCTTTGGTTTGGGAAAAGAAAAACATATATATATTTTATTTGTGTTACAAAAATATACTATGCGATGCATCAGAGTTTTTCTCCTAAATGCACACCTATTTTCACATTTTGGAATTCAGCACTGGACTTCCTGCCCGCAGTAATACAGAAACATGGTCTAGGATGAATCTAAAGACTAGCATCTTCCCCCTTAAGAAAGCCTTACAGCTGACTGAAGGAAAGCAGGTAGACAGATCTGGTACCATAAGTCATCCTAGAAGGTCGGAAAGGAGAACCGATTTTAAGATAGCCTGTCATTACAACCCAAATGGCTGAGGGTTTCCACAGGAAAAATAATTCTTTGGCCTTTCTGTGTAGGCCAAAAACATTTGAGTTCCTAGTTTTAATACCACAGGCAGTACACAGGAAAAACAGTTAGATGACGTATAGGCTAAATTCTTTCAAACCTGATCACCAAATATTTTGCAAACATTTAATACAACCCTAACATACTAGAGCAGGGAACAAGCAAGACTCCTTCCACTTACCTCCCTACCACATCATTTTCTGTGCACATTTACCCAAAATGCTACAAAGGGAAAACATTTTCCAAGTATTTCAGTAAGTCCCAAGTAGAATAGTAGTAAAGGAAATCTGAGAAAGAAAACAAAAATGAAGAGAGAAAAATTCCTATTGGCGTCTCTCTATTCAAATAAAACAATCACATTAAACATTGTTGTCTAGATTCAGATTTGATCACATCAGCATGAATACTGACATGCATTTATGGGGATGCCAAAGTCTACCTGATCCAGTCAATTTTAATATAAGCAAGTCCTAAAAGTAGTTACATTTTGGCCACAAATATTTATTTAAGAATTGCAGAGCTCAAGAATAAACAGAGTACTTGCTACCACACTGGCCATACCAATAAAGTCATATTAAGATACAACACCACACCTGAGTCTTAATACTCTGAGCATCCTGGTAAATGCTGTAACATGCAATAACACACCTTCAGCTGCTGAGTTGAGCAGAGGACTAGCCTGTCCTCTAAAGCTTTCCAGCCTCAGGACTGAACTGACTGTTTCAGTCCAGAGATTTCTCTTCCATTCAAATACATAGGGCCTTTTTCTGTCAACCAAACTAGGAATTTTAAGTCCTGGAAGGTTTCAACTACAGTTGGTAAGCCATATAACATGACAGCAATCCAGGTTTCTATTGCATTTTAAACAAAGTTAATTTGGAACTACTGTTTTCTTCAGAGGCATGCACTAAAAACTTCAGAAAAGGACTTAAAAGTTAGCACAAAAATAGATGTAAAGAAAGTACCGGAATTTCATAAATGTGTTTTTGGGGGGAAGGGTTCAGTTTTAATAAGACTTGACAACGAAATCTCATTGACTAACCTCTGAGCAGACCTTTTTTTTTTTTTTAATTAACACAAGTCACATGCAAAGACTGGACAAAGAAAAATACTTAATATTGGATTTATTTTTTTAATAAAAAACATCTATCACCTTTCTGGAAGTGTCTGCATCATACTGCCAGTTCCCACACTTCGTAAAATGACACAAAACCATCAATAGTTCTCAAAACTGTTACACAGTAGTGAAGCTTCAATCGTCTTCGATATTCTCTTTTCATTTTATATATTTAATTGTAGACTGTTCACAAAAAACATTGCTTGAGTGGATCTGTTGCTATATTTTCTCCAGATTCTACACCGAGATGAGAAAATTACAACCTGCATTGCTTATTCTGAAAAGCACAAAGAAGTTTCCAAAAGATACTGTAGAGATGTTGAAGAGCAATTTCTCCCATTATTATTAGAACAGGAAATATGCTGTTAGTAACATTATATTGTGTGATCTTTCTAACCAAATGGTAATATCGGTGTCATCTCTCTGTAAACTGTGCCACCAGCACAGTTCACAAGACCAGTAGTCTTTATAGTGCCTTTTTGTGACTATGTATGGTCCTGTTTTCTTCCTCTCAGTTCTAGCACGAGATGGTTCTTTTCACCTCCTTCCAAAGTATAGTAATGCCATTTAGTGTATTTTATATGTCAGCATAGATAGTACGATCTAAGCACCATGGAATGGTAGGTTATGAATAATGAACAGCAGACATCAATGCATTGACATGTCATTCACCAGTAACACCCGGGGACGTAAAGTCAATAATACTTTCTAAATATGCCATAGAGGGAACTCCCAGATCCTTGGCAGAGTATGCTGCAATACATAATGTATACAATAGTATCAGATTTCCTCCATACAACTAGTACCAAGGAAAGAACAGCAAGTATATTAAAATATATTCTGTATTACTTTTGAGTATCAAAGACATGTTCATGGTTATTACTGTATCCTGGAGTGGCTCATCTAGAAGCAGTTTTTACAAGCAGTACTGCTGATTGTATTACAGAATCACAGAACGGTTGAGGTCAGAAGGGACCTCTGGAGATCATCTAGTCCAGTGTCCCTGCAGAGTCACCTAGAGCATATTGCCCAGGACTTTGTCCAGACAGTTTCTGAATATCTCCAAGGATGGAGACTCCACAACCTCTCTGAGCAACCTCTTCCAGTGCTTAGGCACCCTTATAGTAAAGAAGTTTTTCCTCATGATCAGACAGAGCTTCCGGTGTTCCAGTTTGTGCCCGTTGCTTCTCATCCTATTGCTGGGCACCACTGAAAAGAGTCTGGCCTCACCCTCTTTACATCCTCCCTTCAGATATTTATACACATTGATATGTGTATCCATCTTCTCTTCTCCAGGCTGAACAGCCCCAGCTCTCTCAGCCTTTCCTCATGAGATGCTCCAGTCCCTTCATCATCTTAGTAGCCCTTCGCTGGACTCTCTCCAATAGCTCCATGTCTCTCTTGTATTGGGGATCCCAGAACTGGATACAGCACTCCAGATGCAGCCTCACCAGAGCTGAGTAGAGGGGGAGGATTACCTCCCTCAACCTGCTGGCAATGCTCTTCCTCTCCATCCTCTTTGGACAAAGGCTTATATCAGCCTGAAGGCTAAAGACATGGATGGGACAAGGCTAAAGGCTTGGATTTTTTTGAGAAAAGAAGCCCAAAATAGCTCTGGTTTTAACTTCATCTTGTGAAGCACGGAGCTAGCAGAATGCAGACAGATATCAGCAGTCTTAAGAGGTGGGGTTACTTTTGGACACCCAAGACATTGGCAGGTTACCTGTTAGGCTAGGATTACAACTGGGATTAAGGTTAAACAGAAGAAGGACGTGAATATTTGATTTGCTGGTGGATCTCGGAAGGCTTGCATGGATAGCAGAAAGGATTATGTTAATAGATCCTATGGCCAGTGCCTACTTTCGGTCCTGTACTGTTCAGTCATGAAGGCTTGGAGAGATGAGAGATGAATGGACTACATTAGATAATCTCCAAATAGTCATAAAATTGCAATCAGTTAGGCAGAGGGGGAAGAGGGGGAAGGAGGCAGGTCTCAAAAGCTTTGTATAAATAGTAATTCCATTCTGGTTGACAGAGACTAAAGGCTGGATCAAAGAGGATGGAGTGAAAAAGGGCAATTTATGTTCGCTGTAATCTGCCCCCTTCTCTAAAGGCATTTAATTCCTGGTAAGCAAGCTTTACCACAAGCAGTGTCAGCATGACATGTCTTCTCAGAGGTTTAGATGTAAAGCCTGTAACTGTAAGGTTCATTCAGAGAGAAGATTGGGGGGGAATGAGGACTCCAAAGATACAAATACCGCTTGGCAAAAGGGCCTCAAGATCCAAGTATCCATGATATGGAGTCAGACAAAGCTAATAAGAATATCCATACTATTACACAATGATAAACAGCACAATTATAAACAAAACCTACGGGTGTTTGTGCTTTTCTAAGTGACTCATCAGATTCTCCTGTATGAAAATCCTAAATCCCTTGAACTTTGGCAAAGGATCCATTTCTATGAAGTCCTTATTAAAACTAGAGATTGCTCTAATTCAGTGTCATTAACCAATGTTATTGTGGCTGGATTACAAACCTATTGTCACCCCTACATGTGAAACACTGGATGTATCAGTTGGATGTTTGGCTCTGTGCCTGGTTACAGCATGGGAGACCCAAACCTTCAAAGCTGGCCTTGTGTCCTTCTTCCCTCCTGAGAGTGTTTCTCCTTGTCCTTACATGGCTCTGCTGTACTCTTATTATAGCAATAGAATACCTAAAATGTAATGCAAAGGCAAATCTCTATCAGCCAGTGACAAAGTAGGAATTAACTAATCAGGCAACATATCTTTTTTAAAGTCCATTAACATTAAACTCGCATCATCCTGCACTTACACTATATAATGCAAATGCATTGCTTATGCATGCAGGAAATCTTTTCCCTCCTTGTTTTGATAACTGTTTGCTCAGTTTTTGGTCCAACACACATCACCCTGCCCAAGCTGCTTTCCATGCCACTAATATTCTAAATGACTAGCTTATAGTAGGCAATTTTTTAGATTTTATAGTTCTACACAGAGTGAAACAGTGAAGAGAATTAATTGGTTTCCTCTTTGAGTGAATCAGCTGAAATTACGTGTAATTTAACATTGATGCTTCTTTAACCAAGATGCACATAGGAAAAAAAGCCAAATTCTTAAACTTGCTTAGAAGCAGTATCAAGCAAAACCCATATAGCTTCTTTTTTGTTTCTTTGGATGCAGTTGAAATCTGATGCTAGTTAAACTTGTACTATTATTATATACTGTTAAACATTACCATGATAAATTTTTCATTCATATCTAAATTAACTCAAGTAATGAAAGAATCTATCAGAGAGCAATTAACACTTCACCTACGTATAACAGGACACACGAGTGCTTAGGTGCTGCATCCAAAAGAGGTGAATTTAAGAGATTATTTTTTTCAGTAGCTTAACTATCTACCTAGACATAGCAGATTCTAAGCATTACAGCTGAAGTACCAGTTTGAATATCAACTCAAAAAGATAAAGGGCAAAGGTGGAGTACATTAACCACTATTTTCCAGACCATGCCAGTGACACAGGTGGATATGATACAGTCTTATTCTACTGACACTGTTCAAATAAGCCTGAACAAAACCCTTACATTAAATTGCTAATTTTTAAAAACTAGTAACTTCAGCTGACAGTTAACTACCATTGAACATTTTTCTTCCTATCAAGCAAGAGTCTGTGTTCTAGTACAGTAAAACAGAGCATCACCAACAGAAAATAAGAACTCATTATGACAGACTTGTTTTATTTTTATAATAAACTATTAAGCAATTGAATTTTTATATTTATCTTCACCCGAAAGGTTCCTGATAGGCTTTTCTTCCTGTTCTTGTAACCATGACAATTGCTAGCTGAAATATAGCTATCCCTTTAAAAATATCTTCATTAACATAAACGGTATCAACATCAGTCAGTTTTGATCTTGCTGCAGGGAGTACAACCCTCAAAGATTGATAACTGTCTCAGCTAACTATATTTTCATGTCATAGTAAACCAAACATTACTGATGTATTCAACAAACAGGATTTGCAGAGTTTCTCAGTCAGATTTTTCCATTTTTTTCCATTTTTAAAATCTATACCTGTCCAATTTGCAGGATCTTCTTTAGCTTGCTAAACTCCCACAAATCCAGTTCTATTACAGCGCCAGAGGGGTCTATATGTGGTTTTGCTTTTAAAAACCACAAGCTGAAGACAGATTCCAAGCAATGTTTGACACCTCCAAGAAAGCAGCCCAGTCTGGCGCACTGACAGCTGCGAATCAGAAGTGGGCAGATTTACTGACAGACACGAGGAACCTTTCTCAGGGTGCGCGGAGCTATAATCAGTCGCACACCCCACCTCCTCCGGGGAGCTCAAAGCTCCATGGTCACAGACCCACAGTACTCACGTGCTGTGTGGTAAAGGAGAAGAAAAATCTATAAACCCAGAAAGCTGCTCTGGAAGCTCTTGACTTCCATCAGCTCCCCTACCTCCCACTGCAACTGCGCAAGGAGCCCTGCTCTGCTCCATCAGGGATGTCTCTTAGGAATTCAGTTCACTCTCCAAATCAGTACCTATCTGCAAAAAGGAGTCACTCAGGCCTTGGATCAAAGAGGCACACACACCCTCTCTCCCCCATGCTCCCTATCAATTCTGTTCTTGTTTCCCAGGAGGAGAGAAAAGAACCGGTGGTCCTTAGTAGTCTTTCAACAGTCAGCTCTCAGACAAGTTGTTTATGAACAAGAAGCTTAAAGCTGCTAACACTTGGATTCTGCAAAAGTCAACCAAAATCAAAGCATTGCAGATGTGAAGTGTCCCAAAAGAACCAATTTTAGTTTGGTAGTTGGCTCTGTTAGCAGAAGAAATGGGATGTGGGGGAATCAAAACACATAATATACACAT
Organism: Dromaius novaehollandiae; assembly: GCF_036370855.1. NCBI lineage: Eukaryota > Metazoa > Chordata > Aves > Casuariiformes > Dromaiidae > Dromaius > Dromaius novaehollandiae. Next base: position 21,188,076 of record NC_088104.1, read on the forward strand.
TTAAGTCTAGAAACAAAGAAAACCAAGTACAGTCATACTGATGCTCAGGTAACTAAGCAATAAAACCACCAACACTATAGTAATCAACTATAGCATCTGGCCAATGAAGTTTAAACAAGTTTTTTCCATTAAAGAAAAACAAACAAACAAAAAGATGTACATAACACACACAATACACTTGGTTCCCGATAGAAATCATACAATCAGAAAGTTCACAAACTGAGGGCCAAGCTGTAGTCTGATAGCATGCCCAAAGCACAGTATTTGCACTTACAGGAATCAAGACGATCAGTGCATAGATGCGCAGAATTTGATCAACATTGTGCAAGTATCAGAGATCATGTCACAGGAGGCACAGTGAAAGCAGCAGTTTTATTTGCTCTCTCTTCAGAGAATACTTTTTCCTCACTGTCGTATTTTACGAACCTTGTCACTATTTTTGCGCACAGGATCAACAAATGGGTTTTTCATTTGGAGTGGTCACACATATACACCCCCCCCCACCCCCCCAACTAACCACCTTGGGAGCCACGTACCCTTCATTACAGAAGGTTCTCAGCACCACCACAACTGCATAGCAGCCCTCATTTCAAGCCACAGAAAAAAGTAGTTAAAATAGTTATATTAACTTAGAACACCATGCATTAAAAATAATTCATTCTTTTCTCATTCAGTTGTTTAAACAATTTACATTTCTTTCATTCCATGTGTTTGCACAAATACCATGATTGAAATATCCAAAATGGCTGCATATAGTTTAGCCCCTAATGCTTACAAGGTACTGACAAATCACAAATAATATACTCAGGTTATCGAAAGTTATACTAACCATTGCTACAAAATCAGAGGAATTATTATAAGTAGTATGCTGAACTCTGAACATGTGGATATTGTTTAGTCATGGACTGCACAAGCTTCTTGTCATTGCTTTATAACATATCAACTAGTTTAGGTTACGAATGGTTGGTTTCTCAGTTCACCTTTTGCAAGAAGAGCACTGAGAGCCCGTAGCCAGCCTCAGAGTGTAGAGCAGCAGTATGTTACAGTTCCCTGCTGTGCTCAACACACTGATATGAGAAGTGTAAGAGAACAAGGACACAGCTGCAGCTGTCTAGCTCAAACAGTTCTGGAATGCCCCATATAACAGCCAAGACAGCAGGGCTTTTATTTAGGTAGACTAACCTAGAACCTACAGTACTAACTGGCAAAAAAACAAACAACAACAAAAAAACCCCATCTCATGTTAAACTAAGAAAATAAATTGAACCATCATGTTTTATCTGGAGCTGAAGCAGTGGAGAAAAGCAATTCAGAATTCAGTGTCTGCCAGAACGAAATGAGTAATGCTTCCAAAACCAATTAGGTAAAGAACTGCAATTTTAACAGTAGTCTTATCTTCTGGGGGGAGGCAGGGGGGACTTGATAGACATGTTAGCCATGTAAATGTCTCAGCATTACACACACACACACACACACACACACACACACACACACACACACACACACACACACCCCAACTAAAGGCTGCCAGCCCAAATGGGATGTTTTCCCCTTTTTGAAGGATTTTGAAAGAGACACCATTTTGATTAAAACCCAAGGGAAAGTTGAAATTGTAAGAGCAGAGGGAAGAGCTCCTGCTTAGAACAGGGGAAAACAAAGATTCTGTTGTTCGTAACTGCTCTGATCCAGGTCACGTTAGCTTTTTGTGGTATTAGGCAACAGCTGCTTAAAAACTGTCTTTCTGCAGTCCAGGGGACAAAAACACAGCAGTGCAGATCATTACTTTTCTGACAACACTAAAAAACCTAGGGTACAGTTGAGCCGCTAATAAAGCCTGCAAAAGCCATTTTCTCACACCCCACATACTCTTCTGGTGTGTCTTCAAGGCACAGTTATTCTTTTTTAATCATATATTACCTGTTAGCAGCTCTTCATCAAAAGATTCTCAGCCTCTCTTTCTTTGCTGTGTAGGAGGCAGCTATCACCCAGTCTTTTAACTTTCTCCCCCAGTTCCTGCAGAAAACTCTCACCCTCCAGTCCTCGAGTCACAAGCACCCCTCTCTGTTCAGGGACCATCACCGCCTATCTTCTCTCGTCTGGTTGCCTAACATATTTGTTTCGCTCTCTTAACATACAGCTAAGTGCAGCCTTTTACAGCTGCCTCCTTAGGGCTTGCAGACACATGGCTCAGCCAACCTGGAAGCTTCCTAGGCCTCTTCTGCTCAGTGGAAAGGAATTTGCTCCATCACACCTGCTTAAGTAAGTATTACTACAGCTTATGATCCTTTTGGATCTTCACATCACTTTCACAGATTTTTCTCAGTAAACCAAGTGCAGATGTGTGACCTTCCTCCAGTCTCTCCTCTACTGGAACTTCAAGTGCAATAATTGCCACATTTTGTTTCAATAGGATTTTTACTGCTATTAAATTTAAACCAAGTATGAGTTGCAAATTGCTTCTAGCCTAGGGCAGACACATCTTACTCCAGGGCTTAATACTTTATTTGACCCTAGTTTGACTTCATATCAGGATCTACAAGACTAATCAGACAAGTGGCTTCAAAGAGACTTCAGGCATTAGCTTTCTAGGCCTTTTCCGTAGAAATTATTCCTCTTAGAACCACAAAACGAACAGTAGTCAGTACGAGAACAACAGGGCAACTGTTTCCAGAGGCACGAATGCGAGATGCAAAGACCTGCAAGTCCTTTGTCCACTACAGTGGCCTTATCTAAGATACGCTATACATACAGCACTGACGCAGGTACTACCAGGTATAATACCAGTCTGGACACACAGCTTAATATGTGCAATACTCCATTTCTGCTCTTCAGGAGTTCTGACCCACAGAGTCAGGAAAAAGCCTGCAGTAAACATGCCTATATACAGCAATACTCATGTTTTGCATTTACAGTAAACTTGCTAATGGATGCAGATATACAGCACTTAAAAGGTCTGAATGCTTGAGATCTTGTTCAGTTCACTGCTTGGCATTTGAAGGGTTGTGGGAAATCTTTCCCCTACTCCATTCTTGACCCTTTTGCCAAAATTCATACACTTAGTATCTTATGGATGGTGACGGATGAAGCTGCTTTTTCACCTCTGTTTGCATGCCATCCCTAAAACTCATGACATTATTAACCTCTGTTTTCAGCATCTAATAGATGTCACCAGCAAAACAGTTTTAATAAATGCATCCTGGAACATTCAGTTTGGACCTAAGGTACTATATGTAAAAAGGAAAAATAATGATAAGTGATAAATGGGATAAAGATTTTAGGGAAATTTTATTGTATTTAATTAATCTACCATTTTTACTAAGTTGCTTTCAAGTGAAATGGCTTTTTACCAACTCCTTTTGAAAAGGTTAGAAGGGTATTCCCTGAGCTACAATCATTAGCATATAGATGTCTCTAAGTGTTAATTTCTGTTTTCACTGAATGAATGTAATTTAAAATGAGGCCCTTTCAAATCAGTTAACTTTGGCCATTTGAGAAAGATAAGAAAAACGGACTCAAGCATGAACCCCAGCTAAACCTGCTTCTTAAGGATAAATATGTCACTATTTAAGAGTCTCCATTGCCACATGCTGCAAATGATAGATTTCAGGAAAATTATGGGAAAGGGTGGGTGCTAGGATTAAAGTCCTACCACTAGGTGATAGAATCCATTAATAGGGTTAACAGTAACAAAAAAGAAGGGTTATTTTTACAGTTCATATTTTAAAAGAGAGTTGAACACTAGCCTAGAAATTAGAGTTGTGACAATTAGTTTTCTACCTGCAGCAAAACTCATTGAATTTTTTCCTTCTCAGTTGTATGTAACAAAGGAAGAATAATTTAGGAGCTGATCCAGCACCTACTGAAATGCATGGTATACCAACCATCATCTTCAGTTGGATCAGGCTCAGGAGTGTTTTTAAGTTTTCATTTTGAAATACTCTAATACAGGTTCAGTATGATGCACAATGAACTTTTTACACAGCTGTCCATCAAGACATACCACATTCCCTAACAAAGAGGGTTTCTCTTCAGCAGGTCACCACCGTGCATACGACATATAACTTATTTAATACAGACAAATAAAGTTAGTGGTTAAACATGTCTCTCATTCTCCACAATAAAACCATATTCTCAGCAGATCATAATTTTCCTAAAGTTACATTTTTCAGAATGATCATTTATAGCTTGAATATCTTGTGATTCAGAGGTAAAAAAAATTTTTCGAATATTTCCAAATTAGATTACTAGGAGAAACACATGAATTTTCTCATGACAAAAGTCTCTGATGATGTTATGAGAGTGCTCTAATCCTTCTATGCTTTGGAAAAGAAACACGAAATTTGTGTAAAAGAGTTCCCCTAACGCAAACAGAAATTTCACCTGTCATGGCAATGCTAAAGGACTTTTGATTATATCTAGTTTACATGTACTAAAATGACCATTGCCAGATTTTAGCAGTCAGAATCCTAAGAAAATATATTTGCACTGAACATGCCATGGTCTGGAACAGTCACACCTGAGCCAGGCTGTTTTTCTCGGCAGCAGGAAATTCCTAAGGTATTACAGGCTCTAGAGAGGAAACCAGAAAGACTGTTGTTTGTTTTGTATCCATCTGAAATGACATGATTTTTAGGGATGGGAACAATACAACAGTCAGAAAAAAAACGAAAGGAGTCTGTCAGAGTTGAAGCTGATGCCTTGTCAGTCCTCTTGCCTTAAGGAGAAGGAGACAGTAGCTAAAAGACTGAGATGGCTAGATGAAGGTAGAAGGGAGAGAAAGTCAGACCATGAATTAAAAAAGGCAAATCACACAGAGGTCAGAAATATAAACTAAAAACCCTTGAAACCCAGGTTCTACGTTCTTGTTCATCAGCACAGATTACTGGTATTCTCTAAGTTACTTCTTTATGTACGAGTTGTTCCATTAAGTGAAGATTCATATTGTAGGATATACTCATGGGCCAAGAAAGAAGTTGACATTTTTCCTTAAGTATGAGATTTCTATTTTTCCCCAATTTTATAACTGAAACCAAAAAGTTATACTGAAATAACATCTAGGTTGCAAAGTCAAACATTCAACAAACAGAGAATGCTCCCTTAAACAAACATGGACAAGTAAGCACGTGTCTAAGCTACCTGCTGTTTTGAGTTTAAATAAAGTTGTCTTCCTCAAAAAGGCAATTGCAGTGCAATGTTTCCCCCCCAAATACTCTTGCCAACGTGTCTTAACGACGTTCAAGAGCACGTGGATCAGTACTCTTACCTAGGCCTTTGCCTTCCTCTAGCAACAGCCAAAAGGCAGACCAACTGATGTCAGCTGTAGTATGGATACAAGTCTATTTGGACTTGGACTAAGACCAGCAACATGGTATGTGAAATAAATTGAACAGATGGTAACATCATTTCGTTTTGATATTGTTACTTACCCCAGTCAGATTTGAAATATGCTGATTACACAAACCCTGAAAGTGAGCACCTGTTTTATACTCTTCAAATAAAAATATATACACTATCTACAATACTACAATATTAAATATTACAATACTGCAATAGTGTATACTACAATATACGCTATCCAATCTAATGCTGCAGCCACTCATCTAAAAACAGACCAGCACTCAGCTGGCATTGTTATGAATCGTTGCTAATAAATTCAGCTTGTGTTAATAAATCACGCAGTGATTTAGAGGCAGATACCCCAATCTCTGCTCTTGGGTATTGAATTTGAAGTGGCCATGGAGAAGAAAAATTTGAGACAACAAATGCATTTTCCATCTTCGTAAGATTTCCCAAATTTACACTATGTATATACATCTACCTTGCAGATTGGCTTCAACAGACATTTATGAATAAGAAGCATCTATCTCTAAAGATTTGAGTGGAAGGTATGAAATAATCTTCCTCAATTACAAGAATCTCTGCTATCATGTGTCCAATGCTTTAAACAACTTCTAAATGAGCCTTTTGTTTTGGTATGGCTTTTGGAAGGTATTCAGGAAAAGCATGATATGCGTTTGCCCATTATAAAATCCTTGGAATTCCATTTTGCTTTTTAATTTTTCTACGTATAGTTCCCATAGAGTTAAAAAAAAAAAACATTAAAGTTTACAACAGTTTTCTTCACATTATCTCTTCTACACCAAAAAAATAGACATATTTCTGGAGAGTTGCAAAGAATACGATGACATTTTTATTTATTTTTTGCAAGGCCCTTCATGTAAGCAGAATCCTTGCGCTCTGTTCCTAGTGTGTATAAAATGTGCACAGTCTTTAGAAATGCAGATAATCAAAAAAAGAGCCACTAGGGACACAAAGTAATAACATTAGCTAATGCCACACAGTAATGTTTATTTAACAAATCTGTGTTGCATGCCTGACATTTCCCCTGGCATCAATTTATTTTGTTTTGCTTTTCTCTGATAGCAGCATAAATGCATTTAAAATGTAAACTTATTTTACACCTACCAAAGTGTATACACAATATAATAAAAATATATACATCCTTTTTAATATCTTATGGGAATACAGGCGGAGATGTGCAGAAAGCCCGACAGCCAAAGTAAACGATCCAGATTATAGAAAATGTTCATTTTTAGCTTTTCCAATAGCTACTAAAACTGCAATTGTCAGTGCACTGTACATCACTGCATTATGTTATTTATAAAGTGCCACAATGTGACAAAATGATGCTCTCCATCAGGATCCAATCTTAACTGAAAGTGGCAGGAGAAGTGGAGTGGATGGAAAGATATCTTTGCAGTCCATTCAAACTGGCAGTCTGGAATAGTTACAAATGGCAATTTTTAGAAGTTTAATTTACTGGTCATTTGTAAAAGTGTACACAAATGATTCTATGAAACAAATTAGAAAAAAAGTTTCTACTTTCAGAGTTCTCAGTAACCAAGACATCTCATGCTCCACTTTCAATCCAGCCATGCAGTTCCATTCATGCCACTCTTGCTTCTTCATTCAAGTTCTAGCCAGCTGTTGCCCAACAGTCTTTATCTTTACTGGCCCAGCAGGCTTTATCTTTACTGGCTCACTAAAACTCTTCAGAAAACTGAAATCCTCAATTTTTTTTCCTTCTAAAATACATTTTTCAAGTCTCATTGGACAAGAACGAACATAACCTACCCACTCCGTCTGCCTCTAACTGCTGTTAGGGATCTCTTTTAACCTCACTGTCCACATCGGGCAGGGCCACATCATCTCTCTCTCATATATACACACATGCTGCTCTCACAGCAGATAAAAAATAAAAAGATAAAAATCAGTGTCATTAAATTCAAAGTAATGGGCATTGGAAAAAATAACCTAAAGTATGCACATGCACACTTAGGCAATGAAGGGCCACAAGTTAGATACTACCATTCCAAAAAAGTCAGTTCAATGCTCAGCAGAGGTCAGAACAGCACAGAGAACATAAGAAATAGTTAAGAAAGAAAATGAGAACAAAAATCAAAACATTATGCATCTTTTTAAATCCAAATACACACAGATCTTTCACTCTAAGTGCAGCTCTGATAACCTCATCAAAAAAAAAAAAAGTTCAGAAAAGCACAACAACAACCAGGAATATACAAAACTTCCAAAAGAAAGAGATTAAATATGCCAGGACTCTTCAACTACTCTTTCCCAAATGAGGAACGTTACACCCATGTCTATAAAGTAATAAATGATAAAGGTGACCATGAATTGCCTGCTCACTACTAACCACATTTTAAAAGTTAGACAACATCTGGTATACATCTGGTAGAGCATATTTGAAACCCCTCCCCCAAAAACTTCTTCCACGTAATGAGCCACGTAATGAGAAACAAAACTGTGAAACTCTTTGCTTGGGAGGTGGTGGTGGAAGTCAAGACTACAAATGGGACTAAACAGTTGAAAACAATGCATGGCCCCGTAATGACTTAATTAAAAACAAGGGACCAGATGCAGCCTGCAGTAAGGAAGTTCTCTAACGACAGACTGACTGCAGAAGAGTGGAACTGCCACAGGGAGGATCTCTCCATGCAGGTCCCATTTCCTGCACTCTTACCCCCGGGCTTGACTTGTTATCATTTTGAGGTACTACCAAAAACAGTAATGAACATATCAAACTTATTCCTCCACCCTGCTCAGCATGGGGGGGGGGGGGGGGGGGGGGGGGAGGGCGAGAGAAATTTTTAATATTAAAGTAGCTGTTTTAGAGTGAAAAAGACTACGTTTCAAATTCTCATTTTCTTTGATGCTCTGTTTTGCTTTCTCTATCATTCAGAGAACCAGTCGGCCTGCATTTCCATCTCTGACAAGTATTAGGACTTGTAGGATCTTTCCTGTGAAACTTTATGTCTCAAAGAGAATACATCCAAATCATTCCTCAAATCCAAGAAAAATATGTCCTTCAAGCAAGCTGCATGGGCCCATACCTCCAGTTACAGGCTGAAGTATTTAGGAACTGAACGATGAAAGTATGCTGACTGCAGAAGAAGGTTTAACAAGGAACCGTACACGTGTAGGCAGGTTTGACTATATAACGAAATTAGTCCTGTGAGTTTGGGTCTGAAGATCTGAGATCTGAATATAGAAACTATTTTTGTAACACCGGAGTCTTACTGCTATTGCTGCAACAGCAGAACCTGGAATGATATGCTGGCTCCCGCCATATGGTCATATCTGCTCAGTTGCCCAGCTCCATCTATTTTCTCCTCCAGTACAAAAGCAGCTTTTATTTTGCAAAAACTTAACATTTTATAAAAAGGTGTTCTTCTAGATGTAATGCATTATTTAAAATCTGCTTGTCCAGCTATAAATCTCACAGTTTACCTATTTGACTGATAACACCACTACCTGGCATAAAAACAGAATGTAGCTATTTACCCAAAAACATAATATGCTTTCGCATTAAAAAAAAAAAATGCAAGAACAGTCACAGCTGAATGCCATTAAATATATTAATAGTACATTGATACGTTTGGTACACTGCTATTCACCATTTCTACGTACACAGTATACAGAGGTTATACTTAAGAATATTCACTGTTGAGTACCAGTAACATATCAGTTGTAATTATATGTTCAAGTTCTGTGCAATTATTTTGAGTCTGCCATCTCAAAAACAATTTAGCTGATTTTCAGTAAAAAGCAAAAAACCCAACACACACCTCCTTATCTGACCCCAAAGTATTGCATAAGCACAATTCTTTTCCTCCTGTCACCAGGCTCAGCAATGAGTAGACTGGCAGATATCTCAATTTAGAAGTGGAAAACACCTTCAATATCAGGCACCTAGTTCTGTGGTCCTTTCTTCCATGGCTTCGTGTGTTGCTACCTCTTGCTCTCTCTTATCTCAGCAGTAACCTCTAATGCTGTTCAGTCAGCAGAGGAAAACTGAAGTTCTTACACAAGTATATGTCAGTCACTACATTTATACCACATTTAGCAACATGATATCATGAGCCTTTATCACTCTTTCTCTTCCTAAAGATGTTTTTCAGTACAAATGCTGGACAATGTAGATGTGGATAAGTCTGAGTAATGCAGTTAACCAACTGTAGCCTACGTTGTTTTCTTTTTCTTCTTCAATGCAGGTGTTATCCCCACGTAGGATCACACTAGTCCTTTCCTTGCCCTGGTTGTTGGTTGTCTTTGTCTCGGTCTGTTACTGACTCTGTTCCAAGTTCAAAAACCTTGAATAGTTACAGGCAAGATTTCCTGTTGGAAGTCTATGGTGTAGGTTGCTCTATCACTTTGAGAGTTTCAGCTGTAGAGAATGTGCCAACGCCCTGAAGCCTTGCATTTTTCTTGAGTTTCTACTATACAAATCACCTCCTAGGCATATATTAATCCTTTGGCTTAGATGCATAAGTTGTTTTTAATGTGATTTGTCACCTAAAAAAGAGTTTTATTTTTATGCACTCAAATTGGGGGTTGTTTCCTGCACCTCCTTATGGCAAAAATACCAGAGCAGAATGTGTTACAAAACATATAACTAAAGCAGGAGTCTAATTCAATACACAGGAAAATAGGACTGCCTTGGGACAGACAGAGGACTACTGCTGACTAACTCACTTGATTTAGATATGAAATTTACTCTTATTCCTCTTCCCACTACGCACAAATAACACAGCCAATATATTACCAGGAGAATGAAAATCTATTTCTACTTAGGGGTCTCACACAAAGGGGTGCTCTGAACAAACAGATTCTCCTTTACCAGATGGTTTCCACTAGCGTTCACTAATAAAGAGCCTGATTAAGAAGCTTAAGTTCAGTTACACTGAAAGAGGCCAGAAAGAGTACAATTACGTCAGCAATTAACTTCATTAGAAAGAGTCTATGTCAATTTTGTCCCAGAACTCTATAGCTTTTACAACTTATTTGACTCTCTACTGGTTTTGTTTCTGCAGTGCAACATACCTGACAACCTTTCAGTAGAAAAAAATTATATTTTTTTCTGGTAAGTCAAAGTCTTAAATGGAATCCTGCCAACATTTGAACATAGCGACTTTAATGTAAATCCTACAGAATTTACATTATAGTTCTACCTCAGTCCTCCATTTATTATCAGAGTAAATATACTCTCTGCCTACCAAAAATTTTCATCCTATATACTATGTTGAATAACAGTTGGGTCAACATATCAGAATCTGTATCACAAGCACTGTTTCTATTCGTAAGTTACTGAATTATCTCAACTGCCATAGCTCATCTAATGATTTTCATCAACAGTACTTTACGCATCTCCAATTCTCTATTACATCATCACTCAGAAAGTGAGAGGAATATATTTTCCTATCAAAGTGTTTAAATTCAAGGATATTTTCACACTTGTTTGCACAGGGAAACAACACAGCAACTGGCCATTTGTCAGAAGTATTCATGCACTCTTTGTGGCAGGATTTCTCATTTCATTTAAAGTTTTTCTAACTTCTGAATATCATTTTCCCTTCACTCCACACAAGGGACAAAATGAATTGTTCCTCCTCCTTCTTGCCACGCAGATGAGAAAAAAAAAAAAAAAAGCTGAGGTCACCACTGGTTGTTGCTGGTCCCTCAACAGAGCCTCTGTCCATAGGCAGAATAATAGTTTTCTTTGTACCAACTACACTTCTCCAAACATAATATTGGGCTAATATTAAGTCCCTGCTTTACTGAAACCAAATTAAATGTGCATGTACCTCAACTGTACTCTAACACAATAGCACTGAAAAAAAAGATCTTCTAAGGTCTTCTTCTGTTCACTGTAAAGACTTCTTTATGTACCCAGGTAGTGTTAATAGAAGAAGAGAACCTCTTCCCAAAGACTAACACTGGAGCCACGATGTTTAAACTATCACTGTTCCTGGGAAAGAGAGGTTCCATGCAAGAATACTGTACAGAAGTACAGCCTAAGAACAGGTAATTTTATTTCTTTAAAAAGGAAGACAAAGGTATTATTAAGCTTATCTGACCCTTCAAGTCATTACATAAAGCACGCACTTTCAAAAATAATCCCTGCATTAAAGTTTGTGACATCATGAAAGATTTTTTAAAGTATTTTTTAAAGCGTCCTAGTTATATACGTGAAGAGAAACTATAAAAATCAAAACGAAAGAACAATTCTTAAATTAGTACAAGGGCAGAGCAACAGCTTTTTTCTAAAATGGCTTTTATGCTGAACATGTTTGCAGTTTTCAAATTTATGGGTGTAGCTGTCAACATGTATATTCACTTTTAGAATATAGTCCTGGCTTAATGAGGTCTCCTGGAATGGTTTCTTTTTATTAAAAGTTCACAGTGCTTACTTATCTGGTTTCCACCTTTTCACTTTTTTATATCACATGAATGCTACTCCTTAGCAGAGAGATTACAGTGAAGTTTAGTTTAAAACTTTAGCGTATTTAACTACTTTCGCACTTCAAAGTCATGTAGCTTCTAATGAAACGTCCAAGCAACAATTGTTATAACTAGTCCTTAAAATCTGTAGAGTCTCATCTTCAGCATAAGAAAGTTTAGCTAGAAAAAGTCACAAAACTGCATTTTAGTTATTACAGCTACATACCATCACCAAATGGTGCCATATTACAAAGCAGAAATAAGATGCTTCACTATCCCATCTTGCTGTCTTTGGTCAATCCTCCTAATTCTGGTACGTAGAGCGCCTCATTCCCTCTACCCCATTTCTTCCCATCTCACCAGGCAGATACTTAATCTCCAGATTATGCTAGTGTTCTTTATCTGGCAACAGAGTATTAGGCAAATCTCAAGATTAGATTCAACACACATCTCAGAACAAAACTAGCCCTGCAACATCAGACTGCCGAGTTATAGGTTCAGAGTTATTTAGTAAAAATATTGGCGTTTCACTAGCTCACAATTTCTCCATAAGACTCCACAGGTCACTGAGAGAAGTAGGTGATAGTTTTCAAATTTATACACATCCCTGCAAGAATGCCTCAGAATCATGGGTCAAACAGATTAAGACTTTTTTTGAATAGCTAGCTGTTGTTCTTCTCTCCTCCTCCCTTCTGTTTCATCTTCATCTCCCCAGTTATTCTTTCCCTTTTTAATGTAACTTTTCAGGGCTGAAACTGTCACAGTACCTTTGGCTAAACTGTAGTAGATCCCTAGCTTTTGCTTGGGAGTCAGTTCCTCCAGCCTCTTCATCATCACAGTTCTCTTCCTCAAGAGCTCTCTGTTTGTTTCATTTTTCTTATCTTCAACTACTCACAACCAGGCAGATTTGCTATAAAGGCAAACCACTCCTCTATAAAGATGTCCAATTACCTCAAGTCTGATTTCTTTATCTGCACAACCTAGTATAGTAAAATTTCTCCTCCACTACATTTCTTTCTGAGGAGCCTGCATAACATCAGATATATTTTTCTCCTACTGTTATGACTTTGAAGGCATCTTGAACAGTACATGTGTATTAATTCATTCATTATCATGTTTTTCAGCGCCAGATTTCTTAACTGTAGATATAGAAATCACACCGCTTCCAGGATTACATCAAAAACTTTTTAAAAGAACTGCAAACCAACAATACTTTCAGAAAATGAGGATATTTTCCTCTTTTCTCTAGAACAAATTATAGGAAAATAAATAACCAACAAACGAAATACTTCAGAGAGAAAAAGATGAATTTGTGGAGTAAAAAGATAATCTAGGGAGCAAAAAAGATGAAAACCTAGAAGAATATCAGCAGTTAGTTCTCAAAGCTTCTTAGATCAACATGATGGCAACAGTGTGATCATTCTTTCCTATATTTCTAAGTGCATATAGAGTGATTTAGCTTTATGGCAAAATGGAAGTAGCAGAACACACATTTCTGCAGAGAAATAGGTGATATCATTTCATCAGATGACAATCTTGAATTCATTTATTGTATGTTTTATATCTTAAGCAAAGGGGTAACTCAATTCAGCTTTACTTTATTTCATACTGCTGCGATATTCTTTTAAGGGCCACCTATACTGCTGAGATTCTCTGGATTGGCCTGCTAGTTTTATTTATAGTTAGAAATGGAAGAAACAATTAGAACATTCCCACTATGATTTTAATTCCCACCTCTGCAGTGGTGAGGAATGAGGAACTACTTCTTTAAAAGAAGTATCATGCATCTTACATTTTCACAAGGCCGGGGCTGTTTCAAATATATGATTCCTACTGGAAAAATTTCTTGTAAAGAAGGCTTTGGGGGTTTTGTGTGTGTTTTTAAGCACATACAATACAGGATAATAAGTGCAAATAACACTAACAATGCATAAGTACTAAAGAGAAAAAACCTCCCTAATTTTTAGTTCAACTTCATCTACTTCTCTTCATTTATCTCAAAAATAGAGATGGGTATTGTTCAGTCACAGTGAACCCAGTGACCACAGTCCATCATTAAATATAATATCAGCTACAATTTCCACTTCAACAGTAACTGAAGTATCACCTTATTACACTTCGCAAATTTCCACAAGCCCTCCAAGTTATTTTTGACGTCTTTGACTCTGATCCTGCCAACACTTACACACATTATCTTAAGCATACTGAAATCCATAGCATTATGCACAGCACACAAACAAATGCATGCATCGTTTCAGAAGTGAGGACTTCATTAATTGTTCGGCACAGAAGCAAGCCCCTTTGAATATGATGCATACATGTTATGAAAACCACTCCAATGGCATAATCTATTGTTGTTCCAAATGTTAATATCTCTTTTAAAATTCTTTCCTTACCCTTCCACCCTCCTACACATCTCACCTCCTTTACATTCTCCTTACATGCCTAAAAATAACTAACTATGCATATGGTCTGAGCACCACAGCCCTATACCATGTAACTGGGGAGACAGTATTTTAGTTTTGAATAACTGACCTCACATCCATCATCAGAAAAGATTTTCTCACAAGTTATTTCCCAAAACTTAAACATTTAGACTGCAGATTTGGCAATTGCAAAGTTTTGTAAGATTTAATAGAATGAGAGTTTAGTGAAAATTCTGTCAAAACTTTATACATATTTTTTCACACCTCCACCCTATTGCATTGTAAAAAGCATTTAAAATTATTCATTTCTTTTTCCTCCATTTAAGAATTTTTCTTTACATTATAAATTGTTTACTGACATTAAATACCAATCCAAACTTCTGATCCCACTTGGGAACATGACAACCGACCCAATATTCAAGTATTAAGAGTAAGGACTCACTGTCTTGCTCAGATTCAGCCACAAGAAGGAGGGGAAGAAGCACCTTATTCAAGGAATACCTTCCCAATTTTTTCCACCAGCTTGCTTACCCAAGGGAATGCTCTTTGCTTTGCCCCCTCTCTCTCCCCAAGTAGCTAGCTGGCATAATGGAAGGAAAAGCTGTAATAAGTTTACAAAAAGTGGTGTTTCAACTTGGCTCAGAGCAAGGAGGAAGCAAGAAAAGAAAGTTGTACATCTGAGTCACAGCATCTCCCAGTGGACTAGTGGAATGCCTCAAGGACTTGAGAACTTCCTAGGTCACAGTCTAGTTCCACACCATCAAAGAGGTATTTTGGATAAAGAACAATTACTTTTACTTAGACTTATTCTCCACTGTGAGATCCTAGTTGTGCGAATTCAGTAATGACAGTGATACAAATATCTTCTTCAATTCTCACTCTAAAAAAAGACTATGCTCTAATTCTGCTGTGTACTATGGCTAGGCCTAGAAACACACACCATACTTGGTATGTGGAGCCTGAAGTAAGTAAACTGCATAGAGTTCAGCACTGGAAAACAAAAGCACTTTAATTTATAACCATAACAGAAAGAGACCAGCATGTATCAATCACAAATCACCCAAACCTCCCAAAAAACAAACACTTTGTCACAGGTTTTACTTTGCTTAACTCACTATTTGTGCTGCACTCAATCTGATGCACAATTTGTCTACCCCATGCACATATCTACTAGTGTAACCCAAAACACACACATTTATCATGGACATGCTCACCAACTGCCCTCTCTCCTGTATCTGTTAGCCAGGGTGAGCAGCCCCCACTTAGGGGCAGCTGCTGCCCCTTCCCAGAGACAGAGGAGACAGGAGCGCCTCCAGGGCTGCTCAGCCCTCCTTTACAGCAAGGTGCTCTGAAAGAGGGACCCCAGGCCCAGCGCAAGGAGCTAGGGCAGGCCCTCACCTTGCACAGAGCCTCGCTGCTGCAGCAGGCTCCCTCCCATTCCCTGTCCATCCAGAGCAAGCTATGGGCCACAGGCTTCGGGAGCTGCGAGGCCTTACAGCCGGGAGGGCGAGCTGGAAGGAAAAGGAAGCGAAACATGAGCCACCACTGCCTTGCCCTCTCCCAGCTGCATAGCACAGCCCTGGAGCAGCGCACTCCCTCTGCTCCCCCCACCCCAAAGGCCATCCCAGCCCTCCTGGGGGACAGGACCAAGCCTGGAGGGCTGCTGCCACTCACCCCCTGGACCACCACGCAGAAGGGCTGCGGCACAGCTCACCCCCAGGCCTCTCCCACCCCACTGCAGCCATCAGCATGCAGCTAGGTCTTCAGGCCTCCTGCCCCTCACGCTGAGGCACCAGACTCGTCTAAGGCATCAGACGTGCCCAAAGACGAGAACATGCTCCACAGCTGAGCAGAACTGCCAGCGTTTCCTACAAACACAGGTAAGGGCTCCCTCAGTACCCACACCTGGGCACAATCATCAGTTACCCACAGCTCCTTCCCCGTGTTTTAGGGTTCACATCTCTTAGGACAACACAATGCATAAAGTCGGGCCCTCTGCCCGCAGGGGTCTGTCCTGCGCACTAACTAGTCTCTTAATTGTCACAGAAGTCATTCATGCCCACTTTTGGCGGGAGCACAGGCCTGCCTCCGCCGCAGCCGGCCCCACGGCACCCCCGCCACGCTCCCTCGGGGCAGGGCGGCCATCTCCCACCCTCCCGCGCGGGCGGCTCCGGGCCGCCCCCCTCCCTCCCCCGCGGGGCCTTAGAGGCGGAACCACCCCCGCGCGCCGCTAACGGCCGCGCCGCGAGGCGGCGGGTGCCGGGCAGGAAGGGGGCCCCGGGCCGTCGTTAGGGCGCGCGGTCAGACAGCGGGGCTGCCCGCTCGGGAGAGCGTTCGTGTACCTGGAGTAGTTCCCATGGAAACTCCGGGATTACTCGCACGCCTAAAAACCCGGCGTACGCTTAAAGCTCCCTGAAAATGCGTCTTAATATGGAAAGCGCAACCTGCTTCTTAGCTGTGAAGTTTAGTGGGATAGTCTGTATTATCAGCGTTAATCGCATAAAGTGCTGTTTTGGAAATACGGCTCACTGGTGGGTAGAGTTTTCCCAGACTGCTTAAGAGATTAATAAAATAATCAACTTAGCAGAGGGAAAAAACACAAACTAGTCTTATAAGGAAATCACTTTATTGCCTGTGCACGCGAACGAGCTGTTTTAATACTCAGGTTCACTGCTTCCTTTGCATTTAATCTCTTCCCTTTTATGTCCTACTCTGATTTTTTTTTTAAGACTTTCAGGCTTTTTAAAAAAAATTAATTATACAAATCATTAGTATTAAAAAGGTAATATAATGGTTTCAAGAACAAGCTTCACAGACTATCTGCATATTTAATCATCTCTGCTAATAAATTTTTAATCACTCATTGAGTTCAGGTTCTTGTCTTGAAGCTTAACTCGATAACAAACCTAGCAACTGGTAGAACTAATTGGTACAGAGCAAGTGAATAATTTATGGGCGGAAAAAGCGCGGGGCGGCGGGCGGAGGCGGCGGCGGCGCGGGCCGGGCGCGGCGTTGCGCGGGGCGCTGCTGACATCCAGAGGCCGCCCGGCACCACTGCGCGCTCCCCGGCCACAGCCGCTCGCCTTTAAATATTCATGCATTTCATTAAAGTTAACATTAATTGGGCTACCGCACACATTGATTATGCATGGGCCGTAAGTGTTTAACCTCGGAGAGCGTGCGAGTGCGCTGGAGGAACGCTGCATGTCCCGTCTGCGACGATTTCGAGTGAAACCTTCAGCTAAATAAGTCTTCAGGTGAAATAAAAAAAATAAATAAAATGAGTTACAGTGCTAAAGAAGGAGTAGTTTGAAATATCAGAACGGTAATAAAAACAATTATTGTACTAACCAAATAGAAAACCTGATGTAAGTTGTTGGTTGCCTTGTATTTTTCTAAAATAACATAATGAAGGTAGTAAAAAATCACATAAGATTTCTTACTAACAAATACTAGACTGATACCTAAGCTCCAATTACACTAAATATGTTTAACAGTTAAAAGACAAATTAATTGGTGGCCGAGTGGCTTCTGTTTAGATGAGGATGATGTTTAAATGATTTAACAAAAAAAAAAAAAAAAAAAAAAAGGCCATTCTCTTGAAATAAGCTGGTTTGTGTCTTAAAAATAGAAACCCTAATGCCTCACACACTACAGAATAATTCTACCCCCAGGGAAGCACAAAATGCTACAATTCTTAAACTAGGATGTAACAGACAACATTTGACAGAAATTCAATTATCCTTGAAAGATCCCACTTGTAGTTAGTTACATATGTAATCCTCTTTTATTTAATGGGTTAAAGCTCTCATTCAAAACATTTAGTTTGATGAACTGAAGACTTGCTACATGTCAAAAAATTCATTAAGTGACTTAATAAGATTGTTAAGTAAAAACACTCGGAAGTCTAAAAATGTCATTTAATGCAGCCCGTGCGACCTTAATTCTGGCCCTATATGTGTATGCATTATGAAACACCAGTGAATTAACTTTTAATCTCCTTTGAGCCTAAAAGATTTTAAGATTGGAAACTAAGGCACAAAGGCCATATGCCAACAAATACAATGCTGAGCTTTATAGCAATCTCTGAACTAGCTCACATCTTGCACAGCCTACCCCTGCAGGGCTAATTACCCCAGATAGAAAGATGGGCTTGTAACAGTTACACGGCTTCTGGTACCTCTGCGTGGCAAGCTTAGCTCTCTCTTCCCGACACTGCACTGTACTATACAGATATACTCACAAAAGACTAAAATTTTAAATCTGAAGAAAAGCCAAAGTGCTTGTCAATTATGATGCTTCACACCAAAGGTGCTTAGAAACTACTTTTCCCCCCAAGAAGTTAAAGACTGTAGATTCTGACCTCCCAAAAGCGAACACTTACCACCTTCCGTACAAAAAAAGCCTCTGCAAACAACACTAATAGTAATTATACTTTAAAAAAATCAGTCTTTATATCCTCTTTAAGGTAATACAAAAATGTCATCATTTTGCAGAGAAGCAAACTTGGAGAAAGACTGGCTTGCCCAAAATAATACTGATTTCTCACAGAGCTGTTGTTAACAACTCCTAATTACCCGATTTCCTTTGTGAAGATGTGCACCAAGGGAGTGTAGTATATGTATTCTGGAGCTACAGTAGCACGCTGAAATTTTGTTTAAACAGCATTGCTGACACCCTCCAGGAAGTTTATGATCAAACATACCCATTTTTCCATTTTTCTGACAAGAAAATACTTGTAGCCACCAAGGATCTTGCAAATCATGTATCAACCACCTGTACCATTTAGCATGTTTAAAAATTAAGACTAAGTCTTTCATGCTTCTTCCTTCAGTAACATTTAAACAAAGAGGTAGCCAGTAAGCTATTTAAACATCAACCTAGATTTATTAATTTTACGGTTTTGCTTTTTATTGCATGGTCATGGACAACCGTACAGTTCAGGAAAGTTATGCAGAGTTGTAAAAAAGGAAAATTTGTACTGTCAGCAAAATTTCAGTTTAGATTTTTAATCAAAAGACCTGATAAAATGAAAAAGGCAACATTTTACAGAGTAAGGATGCTTTGAATACTTGTCGGTTAAACACTGTTTCAAATGCTCATTAAACACTGCTTGGGGTTTGGTTGTTTTGTTTTCCAGTTTCACTTGTGAAAAACAGTTGAAACAGCAGGCAAAAACTGTTGATGTCTCTCCACTATATGACATAATCCACATATTCTCATTCTTTTTCCAATAGGTCTAAAGGTGAAAAAGTACTCACTTACTGAGCAGTTAACTTTTCTATCAAGTGCGCTGGCAAAAAAATAAATACAAATAGAAATGATGGTGAAGCTATAACATACCCAAGTAGAAATACAATGCAATAGACAACTCATTAAATGTGTCAGTTGACAACCAAAAACACATGGATGCAGAGGAGAAAGTTTCTCCTTATTCTATACCAATCTCTGAAATAACAGTAGACCTCAAAAGTAATCAAGTTGTTTAACTAGATCTGGAGAGGTTTTAATTAAATCTACTTTTTTGTGATTAAAATTTGAAATTATTTTCAAGGTTTAAGAGTTAAATTTATTAGACTGTGGAGAGTTTTACAAGGCATTTCTAATGTAATGAGCTCAGGCACCACATATGTTGCATCTTTGGTACATGTTATGAAGAGCTGCTTTTTTAATGAGCTTTAAAAACTGTATTTGCATACCAGAGGAAAAGGTCAGTGATGTGTGGATGAAGTTAGTAAATTAAGTATCACAGTATTATGTTATTATGATTGCCTTCCACAGGCATATGATACCAAACGTACAGGCTGCAGTTACCGTCATTCCACAACTGTGCTGCAGTGACTTGCTCTATGTGGCCTGGTAAGCTGCCGCGCACGGGCTCTGCTGTGCCTCTGCTGCCTCCTACTCTGTCCCTCATCCAGGCCTCCTTTGCCTCTTCTCCCCAACAACTCCTGCAGCAGAACAGCTGATACATCTGGTGGCCAGAGACTCCAAGGAGAAAGCACGGGGGAGAGGGGCTGGATTCAGAGAGGTGGTCCATCTCCAAGCATGACCTTGCGCTACAGCCTTTACCCAGCGTGTAGTTCCCCAGGGTCAGGTCCTGAACCCTCACAACAAGATCAAACCTACTGGCCAGCAAAGCATTAACACAGGAACACCTCTTTCCATCCAAGCCCCACTCCACCTGACTCTGTTCAAAGATGCAACAGTATCACCTCTCTTTCAAAATACAGATACCAAAACTATTTCTAATGCTATGGTCCAAAATTCAATTCACTCTACCATAACAGCTCTCTTTAGTTGGAATGTTAGCTCTTCACTAATCTTTAAAGACTTGTTGACTGGTAGCTATGTTTAAGCTTGTTATTCTGTTTTAAATTAAGAAAATAAGCCAAGAACTGATTGCAGATACACTCTAAGAAGGTTTTAAGCAAACCGTGAAGTTCACTGCATTCACCTCTATTTGTTTATTTTAAGGGGCATAGAAGTTGACTCTCTCCCCAACTCTGAAACAATAGTCTTTAACAGCTCTGTCTGTGTGTGTGTGTGTGTGTGTCAGAGAGAGAGAGAGAGAGCGCGCGCGAGAGAGAGAGAGAGAGAGGAGTGTGTGTGTAGGTGTACATTAAACCATGTTATGCACTACATCATACATTATGCATGTTTATACATATCATAGCCAAGTAATGACATTCCAGGTCTGTATAAAGGTATAGATCTATTCATTAGATTAGAAAAAAAACTTTTTAAAATACTACAGTAGTAATAGCACAACTCAATATGGCTAATCAGTTATAAGTAGTTTCAATTATTTTCACTTTTATATGTGATAATCCTCAAAGTAGCATTCAAAAATATAGTGCAAAATACTTTTCATTTTATTTACAAATAAAATGCACAGTTTAGCTTCTAATTCTCACCAAAGTAAAAGTTGTTATTCCATCTGATGAACAGAAATTATGAGAAACATTTGAAAAGGCAACTAATTCATTTTAAAGCTAAGAACAAAGAACTTCCCTTCGGTTTTATTTTTGTAGATGTAGTTACACAATATTATTTAAAAAAAAGTTTTCAGTTGAAAAGAAGAGAAGTCCAAGACAACACTAAATAATTACATATGAAATAATGCTTCTTTCTTTTAAAACCATAAAGTTATTTTGCAGTGACAATCACAATGCAAAGTACTTAATCTATGGAGCATATAAACTCTTTTTGCAGCTGAAATTTAGAATCTTTTCAATGTAATTCTTTTTCCCTTTTTACTACAGAAATTGCCTTGCATGGGAAAAAGTATTCTAGTATCTTCCTTTCCCTCTGATGAAACAACAGATGCTTTGGTTAAACAGCAATTCGCGCACAATAGTGTTTTAACTTGCAAGGCAGTACTCCTTTATTAAGTTGGTAGAACTCCACTAGCTGGATGAGATCAGTAAATCTGGTATGACCATCATCAAGGGTATAGAATAGCTTCCCATCATCTTCCAACTGTAAAAATGGAAAAACAAGATAGAATAAAATCCTCTTTTGCTATGGTATTTCTTCCTGATTGAAAGACTTGTTTGAGAAGTCTTCTTGTAGACCAAGATATTCATAATCTTATGACTAGGGAGAGAAGGAGAAATACAGTGATCATTCACAGCAAGATCAGAAACAACCAACAGAAAAATAATGCATTCTTTAACTTTCCGTCTATGTTAGGTAAGTGCCTAAAAGGAAAGAAAGCTAAGTAAGTATTCAAATATCAGCATTCTTTCTGGACTAATAATATTGTTTTATGCCTTTGATTTAGAATCAAAGCTGGAGCCTACACAAACATGGAGTTTTTACGGAGTAACAGTGAACTGTCAATTTTCAGCCTACTCATAGACTTACTCATCAACCCTTGTTCCATTCAATAGTCTGTATAACTGATATATTTTGCATCACTGATTTTGTAGAGTGCGATGTGGCTACACACTAGCATACTGAATGGTACTTGCTGTACAAGGAACTGCCCACCAAAAAAGTAACATTCTTGACGTAGTTAATATGTTATAAAAAAGAACTGCTGCTGCTCCAAATGCATGTGTTAGCACAGATAACCACACAAGAGAAAGAAGAAACTGCAAAATATCCCTTGAAAAATTACTCTTTCAGAAGCTTGAAAAGTTAAAACAAGTATTTCCCTATTCTGTGTTACTTAAAATTAACTCTCATGCAATTTGAATTGCACTGCTAATTCTGCCCATATACTTTCTCGATGGATTTCCTCCTCTGCTGATATATCTAATATCAAAAAGCTTCAACACAATAGTGACCAATTACTATTAATGTAAATAAAGGAGAAGGGGAAGGTTTTTTTAAAGAGAAAAGGGGGGGAAAGGATAGTTTTTAAGATGTAGGTAGTGAAAAAAGAACTTCCTGAAGTAGGGTTAGCGCAGAGCACCATATGCTGTGCTAGAGAAAGATGCCACTATCCTACTTGGGGTATAGGGGAAGGGAGTAATTAGCTCTCTTATCTTTAATTAAGATTTCTCATCTGAAGCAGCTTTTGGACTGCTTATGACGCCTGGTTATTCTACCCCTTTCTACCATGTCTGGAAGTAGTTTTTACTACTTTGATTGACTTTGGTCAATCCAGGTCAAACACTGCTAGTTAAGGAATTATCAGTGTGTGCATGTGTAAATTCCTGTTCTTCAGCCAAAAACCAGAAAATGGATTATCAGCCATTGGACTTTTCTTATGCATGCAATTTTCCTGCCAACACACTAAAGACAAGGAAGAGTTGACATTTCAGATGTCTGTTGACTGGGACTTCAGTTTTAGGTTTGTTTGTTTGTTTTTTACACCCCTTAAAGTTATTCCATGCCTTGAAGAAAGTGATCAATATTTTGCAAAGTAAGAACTCATACAGAAGTTATGCTGCCCAGGAACCTAGTATCTTCCATTTACTAGAAAAAGAGCAGTCCCAGAAATACATGCGTATCAATCTTTCTTTCTTCACCTGGACTACAGAATAACTAATCTCAGAATAGACTACACTGAGGTTAATTTGTATCAGCCCAGAGTAATAGGGATGAAGAATATATTTATGTTATGGAGTTCTCTAATTTTCACAGTGTGGGATCCCAAGTGTATCCCAAAGGTTTTCTTTTAACTTCTTGCAAGCAATTTCCTGCCACCCACCTGCAATATCTGTTGCACATGTTACCAATGTTAACATGTTGCACTTGTTAATGTGCAAGAAACTCAGACTGGCAGAGTACATCCCCTATCTGTAAAGGGATAATTTAAATGCAGTATAATCTGAAGCAACCTAAAATGTAAGAAAAAAAAAATAATTCATTTAGAAGCTGAATGATTTTTTTTAATCTGTAAAAGAGACCTTTAGAGTGTCATGTATTTATTTACATGGAGTAGAAAGGTTTATCTTCTCTTCCTGATAGCTGAAAAAAGATGAGACTTTGGAAGAACAGTAGGACTTGAAGTTCAAAAACGTAACCTTGATCTCCAACTAATAAGCTTCCAACTTATTGCACTAACACAAAATGCCTTCTTTCTTAGCAAATGGTAACTTCATTGAGAGAGACGATGAGCATGAATTGGAAGCAAAACTCTTTTCTCCAAAAATATTTTTGAACTCCTTGAAAACTCTTGTTCTAGCAAAACCAGAGCATGCAGCAAGTCAGAGTTTGGGCAGTGCAGAAGGGGACTGAAGGGGACTGAAAACCGATTGACTTCAGGGAGTTGCAATACGCGTATGCTTGGGATATTGCCAATTTCCATATTTACATCCTCTCTCTCTGGATTATGTTATTCTCATTATAAACTCCCACGCACCCCCACCCCCTGGTAACTAGCATAGGATAAATTGCTTTACTTTAGAGAACATCAAAAAAAAATCCTTCAAAGATGACCAGTTTTGCACTGAAGCAATACAGGTCTTCTAAATCATGGAGAAGTTGAACCAAACCTGTATATAATTCATGTCAAAACAGATTTCCTTTTTTTGACTAAAGATCCTACCATAAGAGAGCAAAGTTTTAGCATCCATGTATATGATTAATTCCTAAAAGGCACTGCTTGCATTTTCCCAATTTCTGTGGAAACACAGTTTGCAGAAGAGCATTAGAATTGACTGGATAGTTTTTTTTGTTGTTGTTGGTTTTTGGTTTTTTTGTGTGTGTGTGTGTGTGGTTTTTTTTTTTTTTTTTTTTTTTTTTTAAGGGAAGAGGAGAATCATCCAGGTCAGAGGAAACTGAAGATAACTGCAGCTTCCTGCCCCATCTGCTCTTAGAGAAGAAAGGATCCATTTTCTGATAGGGAAAGAAAAAGCTGTCTCTCAAATTTGAGAGTTAAACAACATCCCAATAAAGTAGAATCATACAGTATTTGTACAGAGTTCAAAAGGTTTTCTAAACCACACAACATCTATCCCAAAGCAAATACTAGAAGCAACAGGAGTCAACACACAGAAGTTCTTACACCCAGGATCTCATCACAGAGCATATGGTGATGCTGACATAGGATCGAGGGCATAGGTACCACCTTTGCATTAGAGGATCCTGCATCATTTGCACAATAAAAATCCTGGGCAATTCTTTTACCTGCCATTAATCTCATTCCTTTCCTCTTCCCAAATAACCTTCAGTCTTATTCTATAGGAAGGTTTTTAGGGAATCAGCTAGAAGCACTGGATAAGGCATACAGAATGGTGCTGAATGCTCACAGGATGCCATCAGAAAAGAAAAAATCCCACAGTGCTCATTTCTACCAAGAAACAGTCTAGCAGAATGGCCTAGAAGCTTCAGTAGGAAGAAACACAGAGACTATAGTATTATATGGCCCAGAAGGAAGATTCTCTTATGAAGAGAAAAGAAAAAGATACAGGCCTCCTCAGCTATGTAAAGCATCTGTGGTTAAAACACATAATGCTAAAGTATTTCTCATCTCAACAGAAGCAGTCTGGAAAGAAAACAGTATAAACCACCTTTGGAGGAAGTGGAAACGATGGGAAAAGCTGGCAGTTTTGGCAGAAGAATCAGATGATATTATCAATGAAAACTGATGGAAATACAACTTCAACATAGGAAATTTCAGGTTACCTGTAAATAACTGGGCTAAATAAGCATATCAGTTTTAGCAAAAACTGTCCCCCTGAAACAGACTTGGACATGGATTTACCACAAAAACATTAATCAAGAAAGGAGGTCAGCAAAAAATGTTTGACTTCAAATACTGAGAGAAACACGAGCACACACACACGTTTTGGTTTTAGGCAGTCCACCTAAACTGAGGACTAAAAAGAAATTGTGCACAGATTGAAAAAATGAAAAAAGACAGTATGACCTTTATTTTAATATGATTTTCATGCCAGCAGGGTTGCTTATGTTCCAGTTGAAATAGATTTGTCCCTTGTTTCAAGACACTTTTTAGGTAAACCAAAACATAGGATTTCATGACACCAGTCAAGTTTCATAACAAATCACAAAGCAAAGCTCAGAAATGTTCGGTTCTACCTGAGAATATTTATGATTCTTAGTGATAGAGGTATTATGTCTACCATATTCCATATAACAGTAAAATGCAAACAATCCATTAATATTCTACAATTATGATTATATTATTTTACAACTGTGTATATATAATATATATAAAAACTGAAAATTTTACTTACTGGTACAATTTGAAAATGCTTTATTTTTAATCCATGACTCAATGACAATACAAATGTTTTGGGGTTACTTTGACTATCACGTACCAAGAATACCCTAGAAGAAATTGAAAATTTTCACAATAAGGTCACTCTGGAAAGTTTCTGTGAACATTCAGTTAAAACCATTGTAAATTCATTACAATAAGTATTAATGAAAACCAAAAATAATGTTAATTACAAAAATTATGCTCATAATCATTATTTCTTTGAAAATGTGTCACTGGAAATACTTTTTTATTCTTCTTCATCTTCTTGTCTATTATGTGAAAAATATGCATTCTCAGAATGAATGACACCATAGGTGTTAGTTTTTACACTGCATAGAATTACAATGCTTCTCTTCAGACAGATAGAAAAACACCCTCAAAGTCTGTGCTTTGAACAAAGCTTTTCCTTGGACTCTGACAGTTACCTAAATTACAATCTTCTTGGGGACAATTTGCAAGGCAGTTCAACAGAAAGTCTACAAAAAAGGTAATGCAATACATTATTCCAGAATGATTTTCACATCTGGCCAATATTCATAAATGCATGCTCACATCTGCACATCAGCAAAATTCTCACTGAGACTGAGCCACAGGCTGTTCATTTTCTGGCATCATTATTCAAATCAAAACACTCTCACCTGCTAACAGTGTCACTGTAACTAGTCCACTGATAATTTGTTCCAGCCAGCTTACTGACAGACAGAATTTTGCCAAAATCCTGGCAAGATTATCTGGTATGGGCAACGGATGAATACCAATAGGAGACAGCTTTAACTGAATCACTGAGTTTGGAATATCAGCAGAGAAGAACCTGCAGGACAGAGGGAAGTACCTGGTGTGCAGCTCTATAGTGAAGAAAGTCTGAACTGCTTGTACTGTGCAGGCGTGGAATAGATACAGCTATCAAATGTCAAAGAAGGGAAATGTAAGGATAGTCATTGGCAAGCGTTAGCCTCTTTCAGGATACAAAAAATAATGGGCAAGATGGATTTGCAGTTATCAGCCAAGCGAGAACTAGCCACCTACTTTTCCCCAACAGCTTATCAGGAATGCAGGCACTGCTATTATATGATGAGAAAGGATTTCAGCAGAAGAAAGAGGACAACAAAGGTTTATAGTGGCCTTTCACTGACTAAGGCATGGATCCAAACTGTTAGACACTATTTTTATCCTCAAAGCTTTCAGAGTCCTGTTCTTACAAAAAAAGGAAGAAAATACCTGGAATTAACAAATTCAGAGTCCCTAATCATTAACATTAAATCCTCTGTTCAGACTAATTCAAAACTCTGATTCAGTTTTTACCTCTTTCATGGGGAATAGCTGCCAACTCAGCATATAGCTAGGAAGAGCACATGGCAAGTTTAAGAACAAAGTTCTCCATACACTCAGGCTTTCCTAATAAGCTCTCTCTCACCATCTAGTGGTCTTTCACCCCGCCTATGGCCATAAAATAAATTTTTCAGAGCACAGTTAGATCCTTTGCATGAACCTGAATCTTTCATATATCTGTCATTAGGGTCAGACAGATTTTTTTTTTTAATTCAGAAAAATGGCATTGTGAGAATGTGGCACTTTCCAGATATCCAAAATGAGGTCTCTACAACCAAATACTGGGATCCATATTAAACAACACACGAAGTAATCACATCGGATAGGAAAGAAAATACAGGTGAATGTTCCACTCTGTTCCCATTCATAAATTCCTTTAAAGCCCACTTTCTTACCTTTTTTTTTTGGTTTTAACGGTAAAGACAAGCAAGATTTGTTCTCCTTCACACATAAAGATCTTTACTCTTTCCTAACTTTATCACAACAGCCCTACTTTACTTGCCAAAGAACCTTTAAAATCTCACTTACTTTATTATGTAGAAAGGGCTCCAGTTCATAGAATCCTAGAAATGCTGGTTGGAAGGGAGCTTTTCAGACAGACTGGATGACTCCTAAGAACTATTCCTTCATAAATGTATACGTAATTCTCTGAAGAACCAATTGCATTTTGACATGGGAATTTTGGTAATGCTATTACCCCATTAACTCATCACAAGCTGACTGGTTTGCAAACCTGTCAATCATTTATCATTGAAAGGTCTTCAAATTCCTTTAGGGGGGTCAAATATCAAACCTGCAATGTTGCTGCACAGACTGCTTTTAAAATGCTGTTTCACACCAGAACAGTATATCCCAAATCATCATCCCCTCATAGCATGCTCTAACCTGTTATTGGGTTATTCAAATACCAAGACTACTGTAGATACTTTATATAATAGTCCTTTGCCATTATGAACAGTCTATTTGTTGGTACATATATTATTCATCTATTATTACAGAGGGCCCTACCACCTGCTGTTATATATGCAGATCTCTGGCTTGGAATCAGTTTTATCTTTGAAGCACCTCAAGCTCAATATGTTTTTTTTTCTCCCCAGCAACGAATTAAATCTTCTCATTCCCATGAAAAACCTCTGTATTTCTGGTGACAATTCACTCTTTCAGCCCTTCAAAATGCAATGCATTTGTCAAATGCTCTAATATATTCATGTCTTCATTGCAATTCATGAATACATGCCTATCAGCACATGATTCCTTACACTACCATATTCCAATCAGTTCTAGACAGTCTTCTCAAGAGGATCATCTTCACCAAAACCACAATGCATATCTATGAATAGGCCCAAGAATACTACATAAAAAACATCGTACTAAGCTAATGTTTGCAAGGTTTTCACTTTCTCATTTCAAATGTTTTTGCTCTTTATTCCCCAAGTTTCCTGGGTCTCATTTAACAGTATCTGTGTGTGGCCACAGAAATACACCAGAAAATTCATCAGATCTAGAACTGCATACTCCTCAGAAATACATGTTGGATTTATCCCATGTCCCTCTCTTGTAACAAATGCAGAAATCAATGCAGAGTACAGTAATAGTTTCACAATGATTGGCGAGGCTTAAAAATGGGACCCCTGTAATTAAAAAAAAAAAAAAAAAAGTGCAAATTTTCTAACTTGCTGAGTAAGACTATTTTTGCCTCCCCTTTCTTCCCTACACCCCCCCTTTTTTTTTTCAAGAGCTCTTTCTGCAGATGTAGGAAATAATATTGCAATATACTTGATCTAAAACTGAAGGAATGTAACCAGTGGTCTAATGTTACAGGTACCTAACCAGAAACAGATCAAGAGAAACTTTAGGTTTCACAGAGTAACTCTTTGAATGAAGGAGGCCCAAGTCTACATTTATTACATGAGGAAGGATAAAAATATTTAAGTGAAAAATAGGAGGATTTGAACAGGAAATACATACTTAGTAATTTTTTTCTGAATGAATATTTAAGTGGAAGAAAAATAAAAGTGAACAGTCTTACCCTGATGCTTACTGTTTACCATTAAGGGATAGTAAGATTTTTACTCATTTCCTGAGTAAAAGTGTACTTTTTTCAATTGCTGTCTCTGCACAGTTCATCCTGGAATAAGGTTAAGCAATGTTTTCAGACTTGCTTTCATTCTTTCATCACTAATAAGAGATACAAAAGGCCCTGGTGCCAAAGTTGATGGTTCACAGAGAATATTGTGCAAATAAAGAGCTCAAATGCCTGGCTCTGAGCAGACATAAGTAATCTGTCAGTGACAGTATCAAAGTGTTAGATCACCGCTTTATTGCTGGGAGAAGATATAAAACAGCAACCAACTGATCCCCAGATAGCCCTATATATAAAAAAAATTATTTCTATTATGTAAGTGCAAAATCTTCCTTCCCCCCACTCCCCCCACAATAAAAAGTACATGAAAATAGCAGTTGTTGACTAGAAATGTGCCTCAGAAGAGTTATGTAAAGAATTAACTTACCCATCTACAAGTCCATGCTGCAAAATAAGTCTCTGAGCTTCATCTCTAGAGATTTTATGATGAAACCATGACTGAGATCTGTGTATAGCTGGAGAAATAAAGATCCTTAAAAATCATGTTGCTTTTATTGAAACTATCAACTATTGCATTCCTCTTGCAATGAATTAACTCACACATACCTATGTTAGACATGGCAGTAGGACTACTGTGTGAATTGAGCCGTAGACACCCTCTCCTCTGTGTGGGAGAGCAGAAAAAAGATGATTTCAAAGCTTTTTTTGTAAGGAAAAAAAAATCAGAAATAGTATTGTGATAAAGAAAAGGTGTTTATACCCGCCATGCTAATCCTTCTTCAACTGCAACTGAAAGGGCTTCTGTTGGATTTTCTATAATTCTGCTTCTGTGTCCTGAGAAATCCATTGCTACTAAGGAATTTTCTGAAATGCTTCTCTGGAAAAAAAAAATCATTTGTTTTTTTTCAAAGCTCTATCTTTTAAAACAGAGCTTCTGAGAAAACTATTTTTTTTTAAATTGTGTTTCAAATATCTGCAATGTTTCCTATCAGAGCCAAATTTGTTTTTACTCTGGGGAACATTTGTAATTCTCGTACATTCCTGCAAAGCTCAATTTTACAATTTAGCAGGACAGATCATCTTTCTGCATCATTGTGATGAATGATGAATACATCGCTTTACCATAAACACTACTTATATATTTGACTATAACTATCCCTTTGCATGTCAAAACAAGTCAGGAAGCTGATATTAAGCTGTCCAAGTAACAGACACAAAAATAATAAAATACTTGAATAGAACCATCAGATAAATAAAGATTTGAAATATTTTGCTATAAATATGGTATAAGTTTATACATTCTCTACATAAACTTTCAATCAAAGTTTACCAGATTTAAGCATAAAAAACATCCATTTCTATAGATTTTAAGATCTATTTTAATATTTTCCTTCAAAATCCTATCAAGGAACAGACATAGATTCAACAACTATAGGACCTACTATTAAAAAAGAGGGGTTTTTTTGTTTTTCACCAAGTGAAGATCAAGTTTACAACAATAGAACAAAAAGTATTAAAGTTTGACAAAACAACCTTCAAGTTCACCAATATATTATACAGAAACACAGGTTTATACAATTAAGTTTGATGCTGATTGTAATGGCTTAAACGCTGACAGGCACTGGGATATCAAATAATTTACAAGCGTTTTATCATTCTATAAATTAAAGAAATATCCACAATGTAAGATTCACAGATTTCTGTAGAGTTCACAAAGCTTCCTGATTCAGAAAACCAAAAGAGTTGCTTTGTTCCTGTTTGGATACAGATAGATTCCTCTAAGATAACCAGAAATGGAAGAGGGTAATTCTGTTGTTCACTGGAACTCTTGACACTGTAGTCTAAGCTAAAGGTCTGCCTGAATAACTGTAACCTGCCAAGAACTTTGCAAAAGTGAAAAACAAGGGCAAAATAAGAGGAGACATTTGTGTCTCTTTAGGACAGTGTAGGGAACGCCTTGCAGCTGAGATAGTTGTGAATTATTCAGGAATGTGAAGCACTGAATTGATTCCTCTATGAAGTACATTTGATTACTTCAGTACTTAATTCTTGAGTTTTTCAAATTTGCTGTTCAGTTCATCAATTACACACAAGTATAATGCAGTGCCACGCTTAATACTGGTTATAGGTGCAGCCTGTGTTAAAATCTACATGAACTGAAATGCACATCGCAATATAAGAGGAGAGGAAAAAATCAATAATGGCTCCCAGATCCATTGTAAAAGAAGCAGCTGGCTATTGTTACAGCTACACATAACAGCAAGTAAGAACACAGTCACTGCATTAGGCACAATATTGAAGCCATGCTTACTAGCAATACTATGGAAATTAATTTTCTCATGAATATCCATAAAAGCAGTTACATATTTTAGGCATTTTAACAGCAAGAGCTAAGATCATCATCACAAGTCCTGGCAACAAATAATTCTTACCTAAATTAACCAACCAAAAAACATAAAGAGATATAAGTCACCTAAGAAAAAAACTGAAGTTAAATGACTCGAAAAGGACTAAGATGAGAAAGGCAAGGTATTAAATAAACAGACAAACTGATCCAATCCCAGCTATCTGACTCTGGAGACAAACATGCTCTGTTACAGGCTGGTGTTCCTCCAAAATCCAGTTCTGCCAAATTATGGTGTCCCTCTGAAGTCCAGGCAGTATTATATTAGCTGAAATTCATCTTAGGTACTTAACCATTCTTAAGAAATAGAAGGGAAGTATTACTGTACACTGAAAAGCATTTATTAAAGCTCACTTATTAATAATTTACAGCATGTGCAACCTTAAACACTGTGCTTCTTTTTTAATTCATTTATAGTTCTGCTGCTCTGCTCTTAAAATCCTCTTTCCATTCTCTTTGACAGTGATAATAAGCCAATGGACTCTCAAAATACTGCAGATTTGACAACGGGAAAAAGCCTGTTAACTGGTCTGAACTACCAGATTTGTATTAATTAAGTAAATTAATTAATTAGCTGTCTAGTCTACCCTGACATCCCTAAAGATTTCAACAAGCATTCACACATACAGAGATTTGCAGGATCAGGTCAGCAGTGTAACTGACAAAAGTTACTTAAAAATAGCATGATGGCAGAAACAATGTATTCAGTCATGGACATACTGTAGGACATACCATAGGTGTTATATTCAGAGGGCTGCAGCCACTTCTACCTTGATAAGGCTGCATGTAATTCTGATACAGCTGTATCCCATACTAAAACCAGAAAATAACATGGTTAGCATTTTAAATGACAATCTCAAGCCAAGTAAACTTTTTCCAGGTGTAAAAGATAACACTTGTACTGCTTTTCTTTACAAGCAATTAAAAAACAGGGACAGATGCTGTTAAAATAAGGAAACTGTTCTTGCTTTTTTTAAATGTATACATCTGCATTAGATTCTAAACATTCAATACACCAACTGACCTGTTCATATCTTATCACAAATAGATATATTCTAGAAACATTTTAAAGTCCCAGTCTTGTATATACTTGTAGCTTCGTTCAACCTTATTCATCAGCAATCTCACTAAATTCAGCAGAGTTACATAAAAAGCATGTGTGTAATGTTAAGTGTGTTTGCAGGATTGAAGCGTCAAGATATTGTTCCATCCCGTACTATGATTCCCGGATTCCGTCTCTCTGAGATGAAGGAAAAGAAGCCTTCAGCATACAAAATTAATTGGTATTGCATGAGAACCTACAATTAATGTTACCTCTCTATTTCACTATATCAGTATTTCCATATGGTAAACTTCAAACAAGAAGTTAACTCCACAAAAAAAATTACCTTAAGCAACCTAACTGCTGTCATCCAACAGGTCCTACTTTGCTCATCATCTGCACAAAGCTGTTTCAGGTCTCTGGTTCCTCCTGATTTGTTAGGCTAGAAGGCCACAGCACATTTTTTTATCATTAATGCATATCTTGAAGATAATACCTGTTGAAATAAAAGCCACTAATTCTCCTATTTTATAACAGACAGCTGAATATTATTTGCAGAAATTTTAAGGAAACTTATGCTTACCTAAAATCTGTGGCTTGCTTTAATACATATAAGAATAATAAGCTTGTACCTTAAAGCAGAATCCGTAGTTTGTTGGTGCTCCAGATATCTTTTTGCCTGTCAAAGACATGTACATATCGCTATTGCTGAATTCACAGAAAAACTGCAGATGCCTTGGTTCCTAAAAAGAAGAATGATATAATACAATTAGACTATTTTTAGCCAGCCTCTCCAGATAAGAAACTGAGAACAGTATAGTAGTTGTCCTGTTCCAAAGTATGGTCTTACATACACCAGTTTTAACTATAATGTTGTCTCATGAAATCTAGATGTTGCAACTCAAAATTCACTTTCTAATACAGAGAAAAAACTCCTCAAACTAGTCAAAGAAATCCTTCTCCCACAGAGAGAAAAAACACAGTGCAAGTGATTTGATTTCTAGGAAAACATCCACTACATGGAAGCCACAGTAATATTAGAGTGTGACTGAAAAGTAACTTTGTGAGTTTTTAGTTCACTATGCATTTCAAACAGCAAAATAAAATATATTTTCAGAATCTGAGAAAACAACATACTGTAATAATTACTGTACAGCACTATTTCTAAGCATTACCTCCAGCCTCCAAGGTTAGTAAAGTCAAGGAAGCAAACAAAAGATATCTGCTGAAGGATACAAAAACAGCTCAGGGAACACCGTGGCAGTTAACACAGAAAATTCAGAACATAAAAAACTTTGTTTTAAGCGGTTTACATAAAAGATGTCTCACCTGCATCGTATGTTCTTTGCCATAATCAGATTAACAGTATTGCCACCAGAAAATTGAACTAGTAAAATGAAAAACTGAACTGTGATAAAATTTGAGAACTCTAAAAATGTTCCTATAAAGTCTTTTTATACTTTACTTTTAATTTGGTTTACTTTTGATAATGAACTATTGTGTGCATCTTTCAGAGCACCTGCTAAAACGTCAAAATTTTTAACTACCATTTGAAAACTCATTTTAAAAATATACAGTGCTAACTCATTGGAAAAATATTAACTACATATAACCAGAATGAAGCAAACTAATCAGGCAAAAAGAAACTACTTTTCCTGAGACTATGTTTTCCCAGTTTTATACCACAGTATCTCTATATATTGTATCTATAGCAAATGGAAAAGTTGTGCCTTTTAAACACTATAGGTTGAAATTTAAATTTAGGTTAATATTACAGCAAATCATAAACATTTGCTGTAAGTTTGTATTTCTCTCTCTCTCTCTCTCTCTCTTTTTTTTTTTTTTCTTTCCTTTTTTCTTACCTTTGATGTACCTTTAGTGGAAAAATAAAGACCAGATCTTCGCAAAAGAAAGTACAGCTTTTTCCATGACTTTTTTCCCTGCTCCTTTGCATGCAAATAACCATGAATTTCAGGATACGTGCTGGAGTTTAGAAACATCTGAAAGAAAATCAGATATGCTTTTTTTTTTTTTAATCTGAAATCAGCTTTCTGTTTTATTAACATACTCACACAGGACTATGGGGAATAAACCCCTAAACCCACTATCACACCACATTGATTCAGTTACCATTATGCCTAATCCCATTAAAATTACCTCTGATTTAAGGCATGCAGGACGTTACATAACTCCAAGGTATGCCGAGTAAGTTACATATTTACATGGAACATATGGTTTGAAATGAGAGCATTAGCTATGCAATACATTGACTTCAGCAGTGAAACCAGTTTCAGAAGTTCTGATCCCATGCCTCAGACCCTATTTTTATGTAAACTGCAAATCAGTGTTACAAACAGAGGAAAAAATAGCATCCCCTTCCCTGTGTTACAAGCCAGACAAGGGAACAGACCTGAATTTAAATTAATTCGGCAAACAAATCACAAAACCATACAGACCAGAAGTTCTCTTCTTGGCCTGACCAAGATCTTACCATTCCCAAAGGAGGGAACAAATGTCTTAAGATCTAAAGTGGCGCTTAGATAGCAGGTTTGGCTGACTCAAGTACAGGAGAGGTTGGGCCTGCCTCCAAGAAACTTACTGGCTCCACTTGTGTCATAGAGAGTATTTAGGTGAAAAAAGCTATACCAGTAGGAAGGTAAGGGGACTTAAAAGTCAAATAGGTATCAGCCATTTTGCCTCCAGAACTGCAAGAAACAGGTAAGTACCCTCACAAACCATGGAAATGCCTATCAGCAGAACGACAGAGGTAGACAGAAAAGTTAACTCACGCACTAAGGCTAGTTATAGCCTTGAAAATATATATATATATATATATATATATATATATATATATATATATATTCGATGGCTTCTGTTTAGCCATTTCAAACAGACCTTGTTCAGAGTGCAACACAGCTGCTATCTTACTAAGACCAGGTACACATATAGTTTCAGTCAATCTGCAAAATCACCTACTAAAATCTGGCAACAGTGTTAAGCGAGTATTCTAATTCCATGCAATACATTAATTTCTCTTCCTCTTCTTCCAATAAAACTACTCAGAACTATGGCTCATATTTAAAAATACTAACCCAACATACTTCAATTTCTATAAATGCAAAGAAGGCTGTGTGTATATTTGTGTGTGTGTTTGCACACGCATGTTTGTATATACACACACACAGTGTTCATCCCTATATATGATTTTTTGCTTTCATCTGAGAACACAGGCTTTATTACTGAGCTTGTCAAGCAATCCAGCCCCAGACTGGTCTGCAGTACCATGAATACTATCGAGGCTCCTATGTGGGTAGGGTACAAGGGGTTTGCTTGCTGATTTCTGCAGCTCTCACTGCTGCAGTTTCATCCCATCCACTGCCCCTTCCTGACATTCTCAGGTACCTCTATCTCCGCGCAGGACAAGCACTGCTTGCCCCGCTGGGAAAGATGAGGACATGAAGCAGCAGATTCCACGCCAAGGAGACAGACTGGCCGGCGCCTGGCTGCAGCAAATGATAAAGCGAACATGATCTTGGACGAACACCAAGTTCTTTGGCCACTAATTAATGGAGCCCAACTAAGATAACGTTATTTTCACTCTTATTGTTGCATGTCAGCTACATGACTGTAGCACATGCAGACCATCCCGAGCTAATTAAATTTAGCTGGTTTGAGTGCAGTAATATGGGCTGCCTACGCCTGACGGGGTAGTGCCTGGCATATCTAGCCCACAACTAAGAATGCATTATGAGAGCTTCACTGCTATTCAAACCTGAGCAGTTCTACATTACAGCAAGAGTAGGTTTATCCATCTACATGTGCTGCTGTCACATCCTGTGTACAAACGCAGTTTAAGCTATTTCAGCCATACTGAAGTAGACAGGTAGGTCCTCGTATATGTTCCAGTCTGTTAATCTTACCATTTGCCATGTATTAACAGGTTCACTGGCAGTGAATATAAAAGGCTGCATTGAAAAAGTATTTTAACACCATAAACAAAGTCAAATAGAAGCTTTAGGATAATCTAAAAGAGTCAATATCTGTAAAACAAAAAGAGCATCTCTTTGGGCTTTAGTACCTCTGCTGAAGATGCAATGAAACGCTGGCTCCTGGCCTGCACAAGTATCTTGCCCAGGATTCCTGCCATGAGAGCTTCCAACAGAAAGGGCACTCATGAAAAACACATTTCTTACCCAGCAGGCCAAACTGGATGAGTAATACAAAGCTCAGCTTCAACAATCAGTGTTGTACCCAAGTTATCAATTAAATAAAGTAGAAATAATACTAGGAAAAAGGTAATCCTAGATCCACCTATTTTCTCTAACACAGCTGAGGACTATGTGAGAAAATACAGCATGAACAAGCTGTAGTCAAAGCCATTAACTGTCACAGCAAATGAGCATGAAAAATATTTCAGAGTGAGAATCAAACTTCTTTAAACAAACCTACCATTAAAGATGGTAGAAAAGAGAACTTCTTAATGGAAGTATATGGAAGACTAAAGTTTATTATAAGTTTATTTCCATATTTGTACAGGGAAAAGTTAATTGAAGTAGGACAAAAATAAGAAAAGCCCTTGACGTAGGTAAAAGAGGAGAGAGTTAAAGGACAGTATGCTGCAAACAGGGGTTGCCAGTCATGCAATGTGTAGAAATAAGCTTGTACAGTGCAGTGCAGTGAAATGCATGCTACATGATATGCACTCTACATGATATGTAGAGTGGTGTCAAATGCCACCATGTCCTTCAGATACTAATATATGACTACCAATGGCTGTATTATGATTTCAATAGCTGTAAAACCAACCAATTTCAAACCAACTACAACAAAGCAAACTGGAGGGAAAAAAAAAAACAAGCAAAAGTCCAACTGAACAGGAAGAACATTCCACAGTCTGGGATTACTATAATAGTAAAAGAAGCAGAAATACTAGATGATCCTGAATGGAACATAAAGACTGAAAGTTGCACTCCCAAATATACAACTTACTTGTCTGCACCTTCAACATTTATTTGCACTGAAACAATGGCTGCACTAGGTGGAGAGAATAGCATTTTCCAAGGTGGATGCCTCTTGAGCAGAGCTATTCTGTTCTGGAGAGTTAAGTCGGAGCAGCTGCCATTTTCTTAAGGCTCCATGAATCAAGTTTGAATTTGATGGCTAATTTCTTCAAAGATGTGATTGAGATCAGGCCATGATCCATCCCAACGCTACTGGGCATAAGCAGGATTTTCTTCTGA
This sequence comes from Dromaius novaehollandiae, assembly GCF_036370855.1. Lineage (NCBI taxonomy): Eukaryota > Metazoa > Chordata > Aves > Casuariiformes > Dromaiidae > Dromaius > Dromaius novaehollandiae. The sequence goes on from NC_088104.1 coordinate 21,226,079, forward strand.
ACCAGTGACTGAGTTTTTGTGGCAGCAAGGGATTCCAGTCAGGAACTGATACCGATTCTTGGTTCTTTCTCCATACCAGTCAATCTGAATCAGCCTGGGAGAAAGGCCAGCAAAACCCACTGGGGGAGATGAGGAAAGGGAATGAGGCCAGATAGGACATGTCCAGGAGACTGGTATGAGACTGAAATTCGGTGCATGGAAATTTCAGCCCAAACCAACATGGAACAGGAACTGAAATGGAGTCAGATGATAAACTGGGCAGTGAAAAAGGGATTTGCTGTGGCACAGAGGTTAAGGCGAAGGCAGCTGGAATCTTAAATCTCTGAAAGTAGAGAATGGGAACAACTAAGAATACTGGGGGGAAGGGAGTAGAGAAGGATATAAGAGGAGGGAGCAGAAGAGAAAGACTGTATCAATAATTCTACCTTTCCTAACATCCATGGGGCTTGTCTTTTTAATCCTATCCTGTCTAATTTTTGCACACATGACATTTATTTTTTATATTTATCTACGAAAGATGTATGCTCTTTTCTCTAATATATTCTCTACCAGGTGAAAGGTTTTTTCATTGCTCTGGAAGATGGCTTGGACATATGCTATCTACAATAGTTTTTTTAATGTATTCATATTATACTTAAAAAGCTATTAGAAAGCAGCAGCTAAGTTGCTCAAAATAAAACTTGTACTCTGAACTTCAAGTGCACCTACAGAACCTGCATATCAATCACATCTATTGAACAGCATGGATGGGGGCAGGAGGAAGGGAGAAATAGGGCTACTGCTAAAGTATACCAGAAAAAGCATAATTGACCAAGTAATTTTGATCTTTATTTTGAAGGTGTGTGACTGTTAAAACAGTGGCTTATATTCTGCATGGTGAAAAAAGAGTCTGGTACAAGTACAACTAAAAGTTCCAAAAAAAATCAGAGTAGCAAAGCAGAGTAATGTTACACACAGACAAAAAAAAAAATAGGATAAAATTTTGACCCATTTAAAAAAAAAAATTCATCAACTTCAGGGAGGCTGGAATTTCATCCACTAGCTCAGGGCTGACAGATTTGAGCCCTTCTACCTAGTGCAGTCTATGCATTGAGAATACTGTTATGAATGAGAATACCAACAGATCTGGTGTGTACATCAATTCATCCAAAGTAAGTGCTGTTCCAATAAACAGACCGTGTTTTACACAAGCGACAAGTTCCATCTTAAATTACAGTTGACAACATCAGTTTCACATCTAATTAGACTGAGTGATTTAATTTGTGGCCCACCTATGAGAGTTACTAATTCTCAAAGAAAAAAATATATATAAAACTGAAAATAATAGAATATTTCTTTGCTACTGGAGAGGCCTCAGATTAAAATCTATGTACTACATTAATTTTTAACATATCTTAAAACATCCAATTTGGAAAAGAAAAAAACAGTGACAATTGACCCATACTGACTACCTCTATATGTACGCATACAGTATTGTCTCTCAGAACAGCCATACCCCAATCAATATAGTGATATACTACTTTACTTTTTTACATTAAAGATCTTCATGGCAGAGATCAAACCTTCTCTCTCTTTGGTAAAAAGAGAGATTTGGTATACTTCAGACAGTGATTTTACTTAACACTCGCTAAATGGATGGGGGACATGTAAATTTTTTTGGTTCTTAGGCAGTTTTGGTGATCTGATTTAAAGACATCAGTCAAAGTACTTATTCTATCTCTTTCAAGGAAAGTCAAGAAAAATACACTTGAAAAGCATTTTTCTTCCTTACAGCTCAATCCACATAAAGCTGTAAAAGTATCAGAAGTGATCTTTTTAATCACTTGTAAGCACTGAGTTGTTAAAACTAATGTCTCTCTTGATACTTGACCAAGCACATCACAAATAATAATGCAAGCCCATTAACTTGTCTTAATGAAAGTTTCCAAGGAAATAGCGACACACTGTAAACAACCTACTGAACAGCTCCTGCTGAAATGTGCGTGATGGCTGCACAAGCCACAAGGGTATTCTGTACTTTGTGTCTAGTGAGTCTTATTAGATCACATACAGTTAAACAGACAATAAAACAGAAAACAGCAACAGAGGACAGTTCGTAACAAATTTTTCAAGCAATCAAAATCAGATGTAACTATATGTATTTAGAATGATTCTCAATCTTACCCACAAGCTCTGCATATATTCTCCGTATCACATATGTTCTATTTCAAAGGTTTAAGGAGCTTCTAGCAGTACATGGAGAATAGCTTCTATACAAGGGTACATGGCAAACAGCTTCATTGCAAAAGTCTTTATTATGTTTTTCAAACTACCAGATTACTTTTGAGAGAAAAAATACTAAATTCTATTAACAAAAGAGACAATGTTTTCAAAATTAAATGCCTAAATTAAACTGCATGATCTATATTTAGGTAGCAAAAGTGAACTAATTTTCATTAGATGTGTAGCATCTTTTAAAGTTACAACATTTTTATTACAACAATTTTATTTGAAAAAATGATTTATGGAATCTAGTATGTGTCAATTAAATTCAATTTGGAACATTTTTGCCATATTTGGGGCACCTAAACCTCCTGACTTCAACATCCTCTTCTATAACGATAGAACTGTTTGATACAGAAAAGTGCTTTTGAAGTTAGTTCTTTAATGTTTTTCATCTTCTGGTAGATGCTAAGGTAGAATTCATGATATAAATGGAAAAAAATATTTTGTAATATCTGTATTTCTTCTAGTTCTACCATGAAAGTCTTATTATATTGCCTTTCCAATCATTCTTTATCCCCAGAATTCACACATTAGGTTGTTGTCTTAAGACCAGTGAAAGTTCTTCTATTAATTAATTTTTCCAGTGACAAGCAAACAAGAGTGATGTGTACATTTCCACCTTTATTACTCATTTTTCCCCTCTTTGAGAAGTAAGATGATGATCCCTGATATGGTCATCCGTAAAATTATTCCCACTGTAAATTAGAATCTTGTGTCCACTTAAAAGATGACTAACACTGAGTGACCTACCATTTTTTTGGAAGACTACAGTAGCCTTCAAACTAACAAATCACACTAGTCAGTCTAAATTTTCTACTTATTAAGTTCAACTGTTTAACTCTTTTTTTATATTCATTCATATCACTTACGGGTTCCTCAATAATTCTACCAAGGCCTGCTGTTAAGTATGTGCTGATAATACAGCACTCCACAGTTTAAGGAAACACAATCTTTCATGTGAAATACCCAACAAAGGTGTTAACCATGTTTCCTGAATTTTTTCTTTTCTGTTCTCCTGGATCCTGAAAGAGTATGCAATTTTCTAAGTGTGGTCATACAGTAACTTTCTGGAAGGGAGACAACACTTCACATTTCACAAGGAAAAAAGTTACTAGTCATGTTTTGAGTCGTTCAAAAACTAATGACAGATTTGAGAGAGAGCTACATTACATAATATAGATATTTGGAAGTTCTGATCTATACTGGCTCATCTTCATGTAAAGATTACACACCTGTAGTATCCCAGAGTGGCTTATAGCTGCATTGGTCTCACTTGAAAAAGACATCATATGATCTGGAAAAAAACTCTGTAAAGATAATAATTTGTATCAAAATTCTGTAAAAATAAATATAAAACTTCATATCTCTTTGGGACATAAAATTAAAATTCTCAATGCTGTGTAAAACATTGCTGTTTCTGTGATCCGATAATTCTAGTTTATCTTAATCTTTCTCTTCCTAAATTTGTGCTTTTAATATTATTATTTTAAATATTATCTGCTGAAAAACTTAGAATTTTGAGAAAACATCAATGGACTCCGGAAGTAAGAGAATTTCATGCAGCAATGCAAGTCAAATCAAAGTACCTAGCCGTTAGTGTTGTTTTCCTAGTAGTAATTTCTATTACTGTTGACATACAAACTTTGCCCCGGGCTTCAATATGCTACAAAGTAGGGAGGATATACACCAATACATTGAAAAATATAATGTTTTCTATTGTTTTTATTACACAAGAATCTCAGGAAAATATTTCATACCTTCCACTAATAGAGAACAATTCTTCTCAGTTTTTCCTGATTTGATATAACATGAATATGAATTAATCACCAAAATGTGACTATGCCAACATGATGTGGCTAAAAATTCCATATTTAAAGTGCCAATTTCATTGTCAAGGAAAGCTCAAGGGGTAATTTATGGGATAGGTCTGCAGCTGGTGAACTCAGTATAGCTATGCAGACATGAATCAGCAAAGAGTTTGACCATTACTAATAAAGTTTTCTCAAGGCTTGGACAATTTCCAAGCTAAATATTCCCTTGACCATCCAATGCCCACTGACCTCCATTTTTAGTAATGCTGAACTATTAGTAGGATTAATTAATATTCACCCTTTTCTGACAAAGCTTTCTAATTACACCTTTTCTAAGGACCACAGTACCCAGAAGAATAACTCAACAGGAATAATAAGGACTCTGATTAGCCGCAACAGTTGATGTTATTCACAGCTGCACATCTACCACAGCCCATAGCTGTTTCCACCCACTAGTCAACCAATACACAGTAACATCTACATGATTTGACCAGAGAAACACATGTGGAGCAAGGAAAAAAAATCAGATCTCCTATGTCTTTTGGTGTCTTAATATCTACCTTTCTGTCCTTTTCACAGATAGATGAGTTCCCTTCCACTTTTCACCTTTCAAGCCCTCATACATTTCTGCTATTTCTCTCCCTGACATCTGAAGCTAGCTGGCATTAGAAGAGACAGCATTAGGAGTGATCCAAATGCACAGTGCATTTGAGTAACCAGATAGTGAGCTTCTCCTGCTGAGCCAGTACTTCTTCCATGGCCTTTGCCATCAGCAAAGATTTGAATCAGCAGCATTAACCTTTGGCAACATCCAGGAGTTACTAGTTGTCTCTGCTCTCTTTCCACTGCTTACATACACCAACTTTGACTTCACTTTTGCTTGTTCCTAGTAGGTTATTGCTGCTTATGGCCTTTTGTGTCAGCTGTCATTTAGCAGCAGCTGTGAGAAGCTGCTATTGGGCACAGCTGGGCCATAACATTCAGTTTTCACTTAACAATAAAGTCATCTTTGCTACAGATGCCCCTCCCCACACAACTTCATTTTATATTTTGTTGTCAGTTTATGGAAACCTCATTTAGAGCACTCAACCTCAAAAATTTCTCATTTTCTTATAGGTCTGTGTGCAAATTTCAAGTTAAATCCACCCCTGCCCCCTGTCAAAAGGTATGAATGTGGATGTTTAGAAATCAGAGGGACCAAACAAAAACTACACACACTACAATATATTCCTATATCCCCTCTCAATTATTCATTCTGACCCATATTACACCTACAGCTTTACACTTGCCCATCTGCATTGAGGCTATTTCACTTTGTATTGCAGCAATTGTACCACTTCACAGAGATGGTGTTGCAACTTACCACTGGATTCTTAAAAAATTCATATTTGGCATAATATTTTCTAAAATACAGTCTGTTGTCTTCTTCCATTCCCCAGTTTGACTGGACTTCCATCACTAATTCATGGTCCTCTATAGCTCTTCCTGTAAAAGAAGACACATAACCTGCACTCAAGTTATTAACAGCAAAATATGAAAGCACAGGGATCAGATAATTAAAGCAATGTGTATTTACAAAACATGAGACAAGCAAGCTGAACACAGTTCATGTTATGCTAAATTAGTGTTTCACTTCAGTGGAGCCCAACTTCTGAGGTAGTACACACAGTTTCCTATAGGGGCACCCAGAGGCTTTACTCCATTACATGATCATATGCACCACAAGTCAAAAGCCAGGCAGTTCCCACTGAGTGATGCAAAGCAGCAGAAAGCAGACTACTCCAACAATTCACCTGCACACAGCCTGTCTGGGATGTCAGGAATGTCTGTCTGACTCTTCTTTTTCTAATGCATCATTCATAAAACATGAGTTGTCCCAATATAAAAAAGCATTACTTTGTCTTCTTTTCCCCAAGCCCCTACTATGTTCTGAAGCATCTCTAAAACAGCAGATGAAGATAGGGCACTTCAGAGTTGTAATGCTCTTGCACATACCAAGGAAACTGAGAATTTTAGTAGTTAAATCACTAGCATATATAAAAAGAACAGTAAAAGTAAGCTACAAAAAAATAAAAAACTCCTGCAAAGTCAGTCCTAATGGATAGCTTGGTTTTGCAAAGGGGAGAGGGGAAGAAAAGAAAGTATCCAGGTATTTATACTCTAGCACTCAAGTTTAGAACCAACATTCTCACTGCTTTAGACTCCTCCTGCAGCTCAGTGTCTTGAAAGATATCAAATGCATTTATAGGAAAGATAAAGAATTTAGGAGCTTTCCTGCAGATGTCATGCATGCTTAAGTGTTGCATACTCTGAGTAATGCTAGATTTCAGTGAGACTATTCATAGTGCAAGAAGTTAAGCATGAATCCTGGAAGACTGAGGATAACTTCTGTACAATACAATTTATACTACCTTTTCTTTTTCTTTTTTTAATAAACCTCAGAAATTGTGAAATCATCATGTCATGAAAAAAGAAAAACATGTTACCAAATAAGTATACAACTTTGGTGGCCACTTCTACTTTGTTATGGACTTGAACTAACGAGAACAAGATGGAATTTAACAAAGATGTAGGCTTTATTTAAATGGTCACCAGCACTTCCAAATTTAAATTACACTCCAACAAATGAATTACAGGCTAAGAGTAGGTGTCCCTGCAAATTATGGGGTTTTAACATCCTACTCTGATCATGCTTTTAAATGGAAAATGGCAATTAAAAACATATTATAAAACCCTGTAACTCACGCAATTTTCTGATCACATTTTTAGACTCCACCGCACTATCGTAAGGGTTTGATACTTGAAGTGAACGCTAATGTTCTCATGTAACTGCCTGATATTAGGAACTTTTAAAAATATCATAACACATAAAAAGTAGTGTAATGTATACAATAAAACTAGATTTTTTTCAACTTAAATTAGGCATACCATTCAATTAACATAAATGATAAGATTTTTGCTGGTGTCCCTGCCTAGGCAGAGAGCCCAACTTTCAACCCTTAGAAAGGTTGCATGCCCAACCTACTAAGCAGCAAAAATCAAACCTCAAATTTGAAATAATTCAAGCCTCTTTAGAACTGCAGCTTGCTTTTATTGATCTTTGTATGCTACCTTTTTCATCAATCACCGCTTCCATACTGTCCAGTCTGATGGGTAATGGCCTCATTCTAGCTGCAAACCTATACAGTTGTTCTTCAGGAAGCTTCCTGCCAGCAAACCTAGAGACAATATGCTTGTACAGTAAATCCACCACAGTGTGAAAATATCAAGCTGATTGCTCACAGAAGACAAAGCACTCCTGTGACCATAATTGAGTAGGGAAAAGTTAAACTCTCATCGAGTTTAATTCATTCTTGAGTCCATAAAGACAGACGTTAGGGGTTCTGCACAAAATGTACATTTTGTAACTGGATCAAATGAAGCAAATAAAAACATAAAGGGATTAAAAAAATTCAAAAAAACCTCAAAATATTTGTAAAGCGTGGGCAGACTGTTCTGCTCCTGAACACATTCTTCAATTGTAGGGGAAAAGAGACACTAAAGAACTGAAGTACTTACTCAAAAGAAGCATTTTTTTTCCATCCAGTTTTACAGAGAGAAAGCTCTCCTCTGGGATGACATTTGAAACTCCTGAATGGTTGGCATTGTGACATTTAAGAAAATACCATTTCCTCAAGAATTCTTGGAACAAAAATAAGACATTCTGCATCACCCCAATGGATGGGTAAGGATGCTGATATTTCTCTCTGTGTGGTTTTTTTTGTTTGTTTGTTTGTTTTAAAGTGTCACACAATAGAACATTTTACAATTGATTCAACTTATTTCTCCCAGGAACTGAAACACTGAATTAGTGCACTCCAAAACACAGTCCTGTAGTCAAATCACTAAAAGTTGTTATGAGAAAGCTTCACCTTTTTCTTAACTAGATCATTTTTTTTTCTTCCAGCTAGATCTGGAAAGTTCCAGCCTTCCCCTCTATCCTTGCCTTATTGATACTATCTTTACTCTGATGAGCACCTGCCACAGTCCGAAACAAGTTTCCTTAACTAGGGAAAGTACCTGGAGCACATGAAAGATTTAATAGTGAAGCGCATGACAAAACACACTTCCAATAGCCTCCTCTCTAGCCACCCAGGGAAAGCATTAAAAAAAGGGTGGTGGGGGAATCCACTGTCCGGTACGACTGTGTACGCGGTGCTTTGTGGGGTTTCTCATCTCAGGGAGCAGCAGCCTTCCCGCAGCTTCACAAAAGTACCCAGGCCTGAACGCCGGAGGAGATGGAAACCCAACGACGGGCCCGGCCGGGGGACCGTTACCAACCTGGCGAGGGACGTCAGAACAAAGTTTCACCGTGCAAGTCTATTATGCTGAAGAGGCGTATGGAAAGCGGGTTATAACCAACATTCAAAAATCGCTCTGCAGAAAAGGAAGATTTTGAAGTGAAAGAAAGCATTTTCCTGGAAAAGAGAAAGAGCAAGGGACGACTGCTCTTTCCTCACAGCCCGACCCGCGCAGGGGCCGTGTGGCGGCAGCACGGGGCTCTAACTGCAACTCACCCAGGCACACCCCCACCAGACCAAAGAAACCGGGAGCAGGATGGCAGGTAGGCAAATCTAGACACACAGAGCAGTTGCCTCCAGTGACTGCAGACAAGGTGGAGGAACCCAACATCTGAAAACATCCAAGAATTTATTTGAAATAACTTGGCACTGAAGTGATGTGTACCATAAGCACACAGTCCTGAAATACACCGTGATTAAGAGCGCTACAGTAACGCCCTTACTGCAGCAACGCACAAACCCAGCCCGTACCCCGGCAGCGGCGGCTCGGCCGTTACCGCCGAACCGGCGCCTGCCGAAAGCAGCGCGGCGGCCGCCTGCGAGGAGCAACAGCGGCCCCCGGTGGCGCAGCGCGGCGCGACACCGCCGGCCGCAGGGCGCCTGCGCGAGAGCGCGCGGGCCTCCGCCGCCCCCGGGAAACGGCCCTAACGGCCGGGTAACGGCGGCCCCGCTCTGCGTCTGCCGGCGGCAGCGGGAACGTCACGCCGTTTCACGGCTTCCAGACGGTTCGACATGAAGAGGTATATAGGCTTATGGCAATTTCTGACAGGAATTAAATGTGTTTTGTTTTGGTGTGGGGTTTTTTTTTTTTTTTGTTTTAAGCTTTCACGTGCAGATAGCCCTACGCAGCAATGAGGGCAAACTCCAGTGATGTCATTAATGTCCGTCTTGATTAAAACCGGAACACTGTGCTCAGCTCACTAAGATTCATGCAATCATATCTAATTCAGCAGTATTCAGACAGCTATTAGATAGTAAAGAAAATGTTCACTAATTGATGAATGAATTATTAATCACCATCATACTGGAATTTACACAGACACACACACTCAGGGTATTTCTCCTTTCAGTATTCATTCATTTAACTTGAGAACAGAAAAAGAGTGTCCAGATTTCCATGGATAAACCACACAACAAAATTATAAATAGCAAACAGTTCAAAACTAAATCATTATTTGAAAAGTATTTTTTCAGGTTATTCATCCAGTGCTTAAGAATATACTTAATGGAAATCAGGATCAATATGTTAAACCTTTCACACAAAAAAAGATCCAACAGTATCATAACAATAAATCCATTATTATTAAGTATTACAAAAAGAAACTATAAGCCATCTCAAGTTGCTTCTTTCCTTGGCTAGTAAGTTGATTTCCAGTCCTCGTCATCTAAGAAACCATTTATTTTTAAAATGAACATTTTGTCTTTCTCTAAAATTATACCCAAAAGAGAGCTGGACTGATCAGAAGACTGTATGAAGAATTCAGGTCTTCAGATTGTTGGTTCAAATCTAAATAGGACACATAGCAAGTTCAGATGTCCCTACTGACAAAACCAAACAGTAGGCCTGCATGAAACAACATAAAGTTGTAATTTGTTTACTAAACGAAACAGACGTGCTTTTTAACATTATAGTTCATAAGATATATTGAAGAAACTCTTTAACAGTATGACACTAAGAGAACATACAACCAATTTTAAGAATTTTAGAATTATATGAAAAAGCATCTTCACTAATGATTTGATACTGAAATCCTCCAAGAAATCATTTAGATTGACACACACTCTTTGACAGGATGTATAGTGTGCAAATAAATAAACCTGAAGAAACAATACTGCAATTGTTCAGGCATAGTTTGTCAGAACTGTTTTCTTCAGTAATTACTTAACTATTTAAACATTAGCCACACTATAAAATACAGAAAACACTTCTACTATTTATATAGTAGTATTGTCTGAAGCCATTTTATACCTCCTCTTCTGTAGCAGTCAGTCATTTACAGTCTCGACCCAGATTTAACTCTGACCTTACTCTGAGCTGGAAGCATCTTACGACTGATACATTCAGTACAAAAGGTTATAAATATCTTTCAAATGTTACAAAGCAAGAAAATTTTTTTTGAAAAACATTTGTGGCTGCCTTCATAGGATAAAGGAGTAGAAAAGGGCAGCAAACCATTTTAGCTTTTGTAGTTCATCTTTAAAATACTGCTGTTAAACATAATACAGTCTGAGCTGCACAGTCAAGCTTATTTTACAAAAATACATGAGTCCAGATTCCCTAGATGAATATAAACAGAGGTAGTATGAAAATAACTTTCAACCCTATTTTTGCGTCCACAGTATTGGAGTAACCATGTACCAGCCTTGTCTCTTCTGAGAGGGCATCAGAGAAGCTTTCTATATACTTTTAGAATGCAGGAAGACCCCCAAAACTTCCTCTTTCTCAAGCCACACACTTCTGCACTGGCAGCTAAGAATGCTGCAGAAGGAGAAGCATCAGCTTTGGTAACTCCTCTAATACAGTTCCATAGTTTAAGAATAATATGGAAACTTTGAGTGATCAGAAATTAAAAACAGATACTTTTTTATCTGTCTTTTGGAAGATTTTTCTGATATAATCTCCAATCAAAAACAAATAAAATAGAATACTGAAAAGTAGTGCTGTAAAAGGAAACAAGATTGTCCAATTAGAGTAATAGTTAAATACCACATCCTGCAAGTAGGCACCTAAACTATCATTTGCTGAATGCAGTCTTTTCTGTGTTCTGCATTTTTTTTTATGTCTCTGCAAACATATCCCCTTTCCTCCTGTATTTAACATGCTTTAGTTATTATTTGCCTTAACATGCTTTTATACTGCAAAGTTATGTCTGTACATTACAAAAAGGAATAGAGACCAGAATTCAAAATTATACTTGTAATCTGAAGCCACAAATTAGAACTTTTATACTGTGTAATAGAAGTAGAGAATTTTACTACACTAGGAAAACATTGATGTTACAGAAGGAGCTCAGAGTTTCATTTTTAGCAACTTGACATACTAAGCATAAAATCACTTCAATACAATTGTATTGATGCATAACTGGAAGTTTAGAAAAATGGTTATGTTTTGCTTTAAGTAGCCCTGTCCCAGAGCGTACAATAAATCTAGCCAAACCGATGGTACTGAAAGAGAATACTGACAACTTACTCCAATGTTGTTTCTGAAAACAGAGCCCTATTGTCCAGATAGGATAGCACTATGTGACCGCTTTCTGTCCTTGATGTCAGATGTGTTGGGAATAACAAAGATTTTATTTGCAATGAAAATATTCCAACCTTTGCTAGAGATAAGTAGGAGATACAGGCAAAAGAGGAAAAAATACCAAAGAAAAAGCAAGCAAGAGCCAGAAAGAATTTGCAGTAGGAACCTTAATGACGGGTGTCTTCCAAATCACTCTTACAGATGCAGGTCAAGTAGTGTGTGAGCACTGACAGAATGTACTTTACAGCTAGGCTTTTAAAACAAAAACAACAAAACCTCCAAAACATTAAAACCTTCACACAAACCCTCCCACCACTTTCTCCTCTCTCTACTGTGGAAGAGACAAAACTTGATGAGGCTTTGCTTCCAAGACTTTCTATTAGAATTTTACTTCTATATATATATAAAAAAAAAGATTATTGCCATGCCATTGGATGGCATTAGTCTTACCTAAACCTGTGTGAGTAAGTTGTTCAAACAGAGTCCAGCTGTGGTCATCAATATAGTGGTTCTTCAATATCAACAGCTGACATACATCCCTGGCTGTTATATCACTTGGTACTTCCAGAGCTCTGCTAGTATCATCTTCACTATACACTTTAATTATCTGCAATAAATAGAAAAGCTGAAATAACCATAACATTAATCTTCAGTTCAGTTAGTCCAAATATATTCCTCTCCCAATTTCATGACTGAGACAAGAACTAAGACGCGTAAGATGCATTACTAAAGACAGCTGTTTCTCCCTAGAGCAATGATGTAATTGAGAACAAGACAGCTGAGCAAAGCATATTCCTTCTAAATTTGGCTACTGGACATCTTTTGTCACAGGACATGGGACAGATTAGTGCATCCACTTTAAAAAGAAGCTGTAATGGAGAGGTAGATAAATACAGTGAAACTCCATATCCTTATATAAGTTAAATATAAAACCACAGAGGATAAACAGTAAAGTTCAATAACTTTATTAATGCAAAATGATGGAAAGATTTGATATAGTTCAGAGAACAGCAATCAAATTCAAGATACTCATAATTCCATAGACAACATGAGATTCTACAGAGCTACTTCAAATTTTGACAAGGGGTATGAGTAAAAAAATATATAATATATATGGATATACAGACACACATACACAGAACCAGAAGGTCATACATGGAAAAGAATTACCATAATATGTAGGACCAGGAAAGTAAATACAATGTTGCAGAGAATGTATAGACAAAAATTATCTACTTTGTACGAAGTTTTTTGTAATGTTTTATCTCAGTAGTTTTTCCAAGTTTCTTTATCGTATTAAGGATGTTGGGTGGAGGGCAGGGGAAAGGAAGCAATATAAACTTTCGTGACTTACACCTTTGACATTTTAACTTTCAAATTTCACTAAAAATTCATATTTTTCAACATTGGTACACATTTTAGAGTCCTGAGAAATGGGTATGCATTAAGTTCTTGAAGCTAAATCTGTTTATGCTTCAATTTTAACCAAGAAGTTTTATTGTGTCCGGACTGTTGGAAAGAAGACATGTCAATTTAGATATTTTTTGTTTTATTTTGTTTTCTGAAGGATCAAAGACATTCAGTGACTTGGACAGTACTGATAAAATTCACTGTTGCTCTATCTGCATTAAGTTCTGCACAATGACTAATCTCATTAAAGTCAGCACAAAAACTTTTTTGATATAACAGTAGAAAATAATTTCATATTCCTCCCAAGTCAAGAAATTCAGTTCTCTGTTATGCTTTTTCCTTTCTCATTTAAAAAAAATGTACAAAACACAAACAGTAAAAAATACAGAGGCTCCTGGCACTAGGATCAACTGTCATCTGTTGTACTATACGTTGAAATAGTGATGTAGTCCCTAAAATAAAACAGATGTTTGAAATTTTATTGTGAACAAAAACAGGCAGGTAAACATATGAAGTAGGTGTAGAGAATTTGATGCAACATTAAACTTATCATAAAAGTCTTCCACGTACTCAGAAACACGGCAAGTGATGGAGTCCAGAATGCATCTTTTTTACTCTTATTTTCTATTTCCAAGCAAGCATTTTCACCTGAAAGCCAGTTAAAAGTCTTTGAGATAGGGACATGAATGCATTAATTGATTTCTAAGAACAGGACTTACTCTGCAATATTTAGTTTCTAGTAGTTTGAAGTAGCACTAGACTGAGCAACACACCATCTTGCTTCTCTACCAGAACTGTTAGTCTGAATGTAGAGCAGTGCCTGCAGTGTACTGTGTCAGTGTGCAACACAAAGCAGTTCACTGGCTAGTAATAGTCTAGCCACAGTAGCAGGGAGCTCAACATAGGTTAAATTACCCTACCAACAAAGCACAAACATCCTGATGACAAAGGGCCTCCAGATAGGATGTTCTTAATTCATTCCATAAATCGTCCTCTTCGTTTACTCAGTTTATGCTGGAACGCACATCCAGTGTACACTACACACCTCACCTGAAATTTACCTACCAAACCTCCATACCACTGTAAACCCTTCATTAAACAGCAAGACATAAGTTCCTACTTTAAAGACAAACAAGCATGTTATTTTAAGTCTGCTCTCAATTGCTGTCACACTAAACTAATGCTCATTTCGAGCATCCAGTGAACAGTCAACAATGCATTATTGTCCTAATTGGTTAGAACAGCTCCTTTGCTGTTTTGTGCCAAAGCTGATCAGAAGGTCAGCAAGGATTTGCAACTGCATCTCCTGTAGCCTGCTTACCTCCCACAAAAAGGCAAAAAAACAAAGCTCAGGCCAGCTCTCCCATGCTGTCTTAACACCAGAACAAGGAAAATGGACTCCGTTTGTAAACACATACAGATTAAAGCATTGATGACCTCACTCCTTTCCAAGAGATTGCATTTCTCTAGGGAACTACATATACAGCAGTTCTATTTCAGTATTCGGTCCAGCATATTAAATCAGCATGAAATCCATGATGATTTCCTTTAATATGTCAGCTCATAAACAGTGACAGCTCAGGAGTTTCCAGTGAGGTTCAGCCACCCTTGCTACAACAGCACCAATCGCGAGGATACAGCAAACATTAACACCAGACTTCTGAGTGGTGAAAATCTCTCTTTGTTCGTGAATGAACACCCTCAAAGCAGAGCCTTCTATGTAAAGCAGGCAGGTCTAGCAGAAAGGCAGTCCAAAGTCTCCACAAGCCTATGATATGCTACAGCCAAGTACTTGTATTTAATATAAAAGGAAAGGATACCACATCAATAGTGAAATAAATGATCAATACTGGTGAAACAACAATGGGTGACTTCTACAGTTGGTTTTAAAAGATTTATCCTCTTTGGCAGTGTTCCCAGTGTTAAACAAGTTAGGCTGGTAGCAAAGCAGTCTGCTTGCCGTATGGTCTTGTTCCATACACAACAACTTACTTACCAAACCCCTGCCCCAGTCACACAAAAATGATCTTCTGCAGTTCAGAATAAACTGGCATTAATTTTTTACATTCCTGCAGTATTTACAAGGATTCAAAGATAACATGAGAAGAGGTGGCTGGCATGGTGCATTGTGAATGGGTTATACAGTTGAATAGACAAAACAGCACCCCATGACCTTAAAATATATCCTACTCTGGGCAGTACTAAGGGGCAGGGACAGTCTCATCAGCCTCTCCAGTAAGTGCAGTGTAAAGTGCTGGAAAAGAGAGGGAAATTATAGAAGGGGAAAAGAAGCAGAGAGAAGTACAGTGACTTTCCTAGTATTTCTCAACATTCTTGCAGTAGAGCCAGGATGAGAATCCAGCTTTCCCACATCAGTGCCCTGGCTGAGGACATCACCAGCATGTACTAGCAGCTACAGTTTTCTCCAGGTACTCATCAAGTTAGGTGTTGTGCTTGTTTTACAGCAAGAGCACGTACAGCCCGTGCTGAGGCCCTTGACGGAAGACTTTTACAGAAATTCTTTTTAAAAGGGTTAAGAGTTGCAGTGCAGATGACTAGGCTCTTATTGCCGAAGAAATAGAAATAGACTGTTTAAAATGCTGAAGACAGCAACACAAGTCATGATAATGAGCTGCCTGCGGCCATTCGACTTGGGGAGAGGGAAACCTTGAAGGTGGCCTTGGACTAAACCAGTATGGCTAAAACAAAACAAACAAACAACAAAAAAAAGCAGAGTTTGTATTCTCTGTGAGTTTTCTCACTTGGCTTTCTCAGGATAGGGAAATAAATCCTGCACAGGCTAGGACAACTGATTACCCCAGCTCACAGCTATGACATGTGCTACCTTATAAAACACAAAAATGCTGTGCCCTTTTTCTGTTCCTTTCAAGTGATCCAAATACAGCAAGAGACAACAGAGAGGCAGTCACCTAATAGACCCTTCTGAACTTTTATTAGAGTTTTAGTTTAATGAATTAAGTATGATAGTGTAAATCTCATCAGGTTAGAGTGACCTTTGAGAGTTTTTTTAATTAGAAAAAGCTGTTCAGTCTGCACTTTCTGGTTTGTGTTTCAAGCAGAGTCTCAGGCAGGATTTGCTGGCAATGTATTTGTTCTAAGGGAAGTGGATTGCATGAAGGAGGCTCAGTGCCTGGAAGTGTGTGGCAATAAATACTCCTCCTACCAAAAGCAGAAGATGCTCTAAGAGTTAAAGGGTGGCAGGATTATGTTAAAGATGCAGTTATACTGGCCTCCTATAAGGATGAGAATGCCTGAGTGACCAGACCACTTTTTTTCTTTCTCTCCCTTTCTTTCTCTCTTTTTTTTTTTCAGCTATCACTACTCCTTATGCTGCCCAGTCATCCCCACCCACTTCCATTTTTTTCTTGAAAAATTGTCTCAGAAATAGCACACCAGAAAAGAGCTGCTAGTTGAGAACAAGCTGTCATTACTGTTTTCATTAGCATACACTCTCAAGCTTTGTCCTAGAGCAAACTATGTAATTGCCTTGACTATACCTGTTAGTAGACTGTTAGAAAAAGTTGCCTCAGTAGTGTTCAAATCTTCTTTCCTGCCTTAGTTTATAAATACAGAGACTTTAGTTCTTCCCAAGGCCAGAAAAATAAACATCTCAGTAACTTCCATTTTAAGCCAATGGAAATAAGAAATTAGTAACTCCAGGATCTTCTTATAAGAGGAAAGCGCCAAGTTGACCATGACTGGTATTAAGCATTTTCACTGCCAATGGGGCCAGGTAAGGAGGTACGTCCTTCCTATGCATCCTCTATCCATTTTTCAACATATTAAAAGTCAGTATGTGCAATTCATCCTTATCACTCCAGAAATTAATTTGCTAAGAAATCTTACTTCAAAATAAATTTGTTTGTATATTGTTTGTATTTCACTAATCACCTTAACTCAGAATGTAAAATCAAGATGGACAAATATAATCTAGTATTTAAGACAAAAAAGGGAAAGCAGGCACTAGCTATGACACTAAAAATAATCAGAAAAAAAATCAGAAAGTCTGTAAAACGAGAAAACTAAATGAAAGCATAAGGTAATCAGTATGGGAGGAGGGAAGAGCAAGAGAAGGTTGGACCGTGCTCCCTTGAGCCTGCCATACTCAAACATCATCTCCACTACAATAATTAAATAATGCATTTCGTAGACTTTTAAGAGAGAGTGTCCAAGTCTGATTCTTCAGAATTTTCAAGCCATCTGTTTTGGAAGCTCCAATCTGCAAAAACTATACAAACATATGGAAAGACCATACCCTGCCCTGAAGAGTTTCAAATTTCAAACTAAGTCCTGAAGTGTGAAAAAAGCCAGGTAGAACCAAAAGAAAAAGCAAAATTGCTTTGCCTAAGCTCAGCACATAGAGTCCATATTTAGGTGCCTGTATCCATCAAAATGACCTGACATTTAGATGACTCTTACAGCAGCTGCACATCCATGAAGACAGTGGATGATCTGCACCTCTGAAAACCAGGCCACTTTTATTTATAAGGATATAGGTATCTAACTTTAGCTTATCATTTCTACAATTATTTTTCCCCCATGAATAAAACATTGCACATTTTGTACTTATATTACAATTTCAGTCACATTTATGTTAAATGCACAGTTATTGTATGCAAAACCAAGGCTTAGAAAGTCTTACACTCCAGGGTGCCTTACTTCCCCTGAGATCCTGCTTGATACAGTGCTAACCTCTGTCTTTAGTGTTAACTAACAGGCTATTTGCCTGGAGCATTTGTTCTCCAACTTCCAACCTTGTCCCCTGCCTGACAAAGTTTTTTACTTATTGATACTGGCAGAGAGAAATGGAATTTGGAGTGTATTTGAACTACAATGGAAGCACTTGGAAATTTCTAGCATTTTGAACTGTTTTATGACTTCTAGCAGTAACCGGAATGTTTTTAAGGATCATTTTATGAGAAACAGGGAAATCCTACATTCACAAAAATATTTAAGGACATGTTTACTTAAGACTAGCAAAAAAAATATTAACAAAAAAGTGTTGGCCAGTGTACTGTCTTCATTATCAAGCATGAATGCAGAAATTTCCCTTTAGATATCCCAGTCTGTAGGTAAAATGCCAGCTTCCAATATTTCCTCCAAAGGGAAGATTTCCAGGCAGAAAGGATTCTCACAGTTTGCAGAAAACTATATCTGTCCAAAAAAAAAAAAAAAAATAGTGCACAATGACAAAATCTAGCTATTCACTGTAAAGCAATTATTCTCTCCATCACTGCAATAGTTAAACACATAGGACCTTTCCGAAATTTGTCCTGTAAATATCTCTGTGAGGAATGAAAACAGAGAACTAAAGCACAGGCACAAAACAACACAGAATTCATTAAGACCTCTCCATAGTTTAGGTACCCAAATCCATAATGGTGACTATAAATCTCTGTCATGCATGGACTGCCTATATCCCTATCAATCTCCAGATGGGGAATTTTAAGATCCTATTGCCAGCAAGATTCTCTAGCTCAGATTTCTATGCAAGATCTGATCAGAATGCTTTGATTTCTTCCCAAGGTACAAAATAGAAAATTGATCAAGACCAGCCAAAATGGCCAGATTGGCCACACATTTTTCTGAAAAGAACCTGTCATCTTTTTCAATAGAACCATCAAGATTGTTGGGAGAAGTTAAGAACCTTGTATGTTTTGTGAAGACATATATTAAAGACTTGGGAGATCAGTTAAAAAAAAACAAAACAAAAACCTCATACTCCAGTCACTGATTAAAAGGACAGCAAATGTGAAAGAATGAAGCAGTTGCCTGAAGTAAGAGGGAACCATTCTTTCAAGCGACCAATAGTGTAAATTTTATATATACTTACCTATTATTGATAGATTGAGTTATGGTCCCACAAGAAGCATTAGAAGATGTAAAATCAATAATAATCAATTATGTCTCTGCCTTGCAATGAAAATAAAGTGCCAAGAAAGGAAAAGCAAAGTCTAGGAAAATTGGCTATTTTTCCTGCCACGACCTAGAAAAGTCTCATCTTTCTTCCAGAATCAAATCATTTTAAACATGACATTTCAAAGAGCAGAATTAACATCAATTTCCAGCTTTTATTCAAATATAAGACCACTGACAAGCTAGATTTCTCTAGCAATTCATGAATTTGTTGCCTCAAAACACAAGGAATTTTTCTAGATAAACCAAACTAATATTCTGTTAAACATTTTATGAATATGTTCTGAATTCTAAATTCACAGTAACAGTATGGGCATATTATCAAATGGAACAATTTCTGGTTATTTTCTTTAGCACCAGCATACAACAGTCTATGCTGTATAGTCCATGTAGCCAGCCCCCTCCCAACTCTTAGAATGGTCCTGCTTAATCCACCACAAGACTGACCATTCCATGAATGGAAAGCTGAAAAAAATAATAAAGTGGGTCAGGTAACAAAAAAAAAAAAATCTGAGATTACCCGTAGGCTAAAAAAGGCCTGATCTGCAGGTTTAAAATATGTATTTCCCACCTGACTTTGAGAAAGTCCATATTAGTCCCTCAGGTTCCTTTTGTAAAATGGGGCAGGGGAATTGAAATCTGCTTCTGTACAGCAGGATAACAGATTGAACTCATTAAGATTTGTAAAGCACTTAGACTTCTTTGTATGACTAGTGCTTTAGATGTGTAAATATGTTGTATTATAAAAAGGGAGGTTAAATTATGCAGATCTCCAAATTATACTAAGCTATGTACAAAAATATACTAGCAAAGTTCTTTCAAATGAAGGTTATGACAATCACATTATGATGTTAAAAAATGGCAGAATGAGGACAATGCTGACATGTAATCATCTTAAAGATGTCAGTGTAACTGAAGAGAAACAACGCTTGAAAGAAAACAAGATAGTTAAAATATAAATATCATTATTAATCCTCAAGTTGATACATGTGTTTTTTCAATATTGGTCAGCAGAAGCAAAAAAGACTAGTAAAACAGTTACAAATCATTTTAGTTTTCTGTATAAAACTGAACAAAAGGAAAGGTCTAGAGAAAGCAGCTTCCACACTTTGGACAATTAGCTCATAGTACATCTCTTTTTTGAAGAAAAAGTGAAGTTATTCTTAACTATATGATAAATAATACTTTGCTCAGAAAGTTACTATAATTGCACAATTGAATAACAACAAGTACATTGTGAAGTGCAACATAATTTAAGAAAGAATTGCAGTAATAAATGAAATGCACACTAAACCTAGGAAGTGAAAGATTTATCACCATCAGCAGCCATTATCACAACAAAGGATCAAACCAGGTGTAAGAAATGCAAAGGGATCCATAAAAGCAGAAATCACAATCAGGCCTTTAAAAAGAATAGATATTTTGTAAGGAAAGCAAAGGGGGGGGGGGGGGGGAAGGAACAATTTATTTAAATACAAAGTCTCAAATTATTCTATCTTGCCAGAGATTTTTTCAGACAATGGAGATTCAAAACAAAAGCAGGTAAAGAGGCATTTCAAATACAACTGCTAAGATGTGTATGAAAAACTAAGAAAGCTGTGAGGAAATTTAAAGAACAGACAAAACAGCATTAACAAAAATTTCAAATAATAGAATTCTATCGAATAGCAGGAATGAAAGAAAATTAGCAGGTTTGCTAGATGATGAAGCAGTCAAAGGATCACTTATACAAGATAAACACACTGCAGAGTAGCTAAATGATTTATTTGCATTAATTATTCATACAAGATATGGAAGAATATGTTCCCAGATCTACTTTTTACAGTTGAGATAAAACTGCTACTTTAAAAACAAGGGAGACTGAAAATGAAAAGCAAAAACAACAAATAGTTTAAAAAAAGAATATATATGCAGAAATGGAGGCTGAGGCTCAGTCTATTCCCTCATCTCATGTGCATAGAGTATAGGCTTCTGTTCAGGCCTGAGAAAGAGGAAGAGCCCATCTGCTTCACAGGGCTATTGTGGCAGATTAATTTTGGGGTGTTGCATTGTGAATTTGTGAGTCACCGCTCCCAGGCAGATGGGTAAGAATCTAACTAACATTACTTTAATCTTTCTCATCCTAGCAAAAATCCAGTCTTACATTCATAAAAGTGAAGTTTTCCCCATCTTGTTCATAGCACTTACTAGGATGGTTTACAGTAAACATCATGCTTCTGAAAAATCTCAGCAGGGTAATACAGTTCATATTGGAAAAGTTGTTGATACAAATCAAAGTCCTTCAGAAGAAGAACTATTATGGAGATTAAATAGTAATGGAGTGAAAGACTCTAAAATAAACTTGGAATGAATGATTCACTTTTAGAACACCTGGTTACAACTAAATAAATTCAGATTGTCACTCATACTAACCTTTAAATCAGAGTGGAGAACTTACTTCTCACAGACCAAGATAAAAGTGAGTCTCAGGATTGTTTTGCTATGTTATTGAGTAATGCTAAATGTGTACATTAACATCTAACCCAAAAGTATTTGAAAATCCTCTTGGCCCTGTGGAGGGTAAAAGACTCCCTACTCCTGTCTTCGAAGTACCACTTACTTATGGCCAGCTAATCAAATGGAGGGTACTTCTCAACCTCACTACACAGTGCACATTACTCCCTTGTTAATCTAACATAGTACACAGAAACATAGATGTCAGCTAGGAAGATAAGAGATTCACCTTCTTATCCACTAAAAATAAATACATAAATGAAATCCAGTGAAACTTGGGTAAAATCTTTAAACAAGGGAAAAATAACTGTAAAACTCAGTTGAAAATGTAACATGATCCAACTTTAGAACAACTACATTTGTATGTAGGCTCTTCTCCCCTCTAGCTATGCACCGCCACCTCTTAGTGTCAAAATCCCCATGCTCTTTTATATAGTTCAGTATGTCCAACCAACACAATTCAGAATAGTGAAGATATTTAGACTAAACGTACATGCTCTATGACCCATTATCCTCACTGGGAGCTAACTTAGTATTCCTCACAAAACCCACAGACAATTGCTAAAATAACTAGCAAGGTAGAAACTCAGTTTGCTAGTGGCTATGTGTTCTGTATTTTTCCCCCAAACCTAGTCCCTTTGAAGCTTAAAAGCCCTGTGTTTCAATTTAAAGAGAGAAATACTCAGACCTGACTTGATTTTTGCTAGGGTGAATATGAGGGTACTTTCAACACTACTTTTCTTCATCAAAAATTAATTTAGTGCTCATAAAACCAGCTAGATAGGTGGAGATGAGCAGCTTATTAGCCCTATTACTAAACTCATGTAATTCAGTATCTTCAACCCTTTGCTTCCACACTGTCTGCTAAGTCTCAACTTTATATAGCTTTTATATTTTATGTACTGCATAATAATACACAGTTTTGTATTTTACCACATATGATAGCAACACTTAAAATGCACTAACCATGTATATAATACTGATGGAAAAATATCTAGTTAGATGAACAGGACTTAAAAAGGGGGAGAGGATCAAAAATCATACTAGAGGATTCAAAGAATCTGACTTGCAAGAGGAACTTCAGTATTTCATTATTTAAAAAAAAAAGTTTTGAAAAGGAAAATGAACAGAAAATATAAAAGCTCTCAGTGCACCAGTGTTCTTTATCCCCTAAACTAGCAATATAGTAGAAATTATCCATGTACTAGTGCATTTCCCAAAGAAGTCATGTGTGAAGCCTGGACTAAAAAAGAATTTAAATACAAAGCCACTAAAAGACACTACAAATTTTTGTTTTCTGTGTACAATGAAGTTAAGGGCAGAATGTTATCAGCCTTATGTTTGAATAGCTTGTCCCTATTTGTGTCAAAGTGTTAACATTATTTAAATGAGGCTTTCTGTATTTAATAGTGCAATTTGTCCAACATATCCTTCGCTTGTCAGAGATAAATAGAATGCTGTGTTCCAGCACAAGAGAAAGCAAATCTGTTACTGCCACATTCTGGCTGCACTCTATGTTTCTGAAGAGATATCAGCTATAAAAAGAAGTACCTATTGTTTCTACCAGGTTTTTCACACCATGTTGCTGGTTTCTCAGTAGAGCAGATCTCTTCCTGAAGCTAAAACTGAGTCTCTGAATAACACCATTAAGAGACCAATTAGTTTCCTATTTCCTTTGCAGCAATCCTAAAATGTATATTTAAAAAAAAAAAGATCAAATGATTTTTCTTAAAACATTCTTTCACGTCAACTATTTTATAGAAATTCTGGGTTGAACTACAACACAGCTTCAAAGGTAAAAATGCCTTTATCATCTCTGTATTATCAAGGAGGTCAAAGGAGGAAAAAAGAACACAGACTCAGTAAGACTAAGCAAGTTTTAGATTTAAGCTGAAGGAGATACAGTTTAGTAATTTTCACAGAATTTCTGGAATAGAACCAGAAATGTTCAGAACAGACATGACAAAGGTTGTGTAGGTTAACCCACCATAATAAATAGTTGCTTTAGAATGCTGAAGTACTTTACCATTTGGTATAAGACCAAAAATCTGTTTTGCTGGATCAGACTACAGTATCCTTCCAGCCCTGTACCATCTCTGGGTATACTCTCCTAGTCACTGGTAGTATGTAACAGCAAGGCATAACTGCTATAGAATAGTTATTCTGACAGAATGTTTTATCCTTCAGCATCTTTCAACTCATCTTTCATTTTATTCACATAGCAGTGTTCCCTGCAGCCAAGGCATAAAATCCAAATAAAGAGTAAATCCAGCAATAAAGCTAGTAAGTCTTCTCAAACTACATAATACCTTCGATTAGACACTGTTGCTTTATTGCACTGGTTGACAAACTGCTGAAAAATCTACACCGTACAGGAACACAGAAAAGACAGGGACCACCTGGGTATGGAATTTAGGCCCCACAATTACAGGCAAAAATGCTACAGTCATCTAATGCATGAGACACTCGCTAAAAAAAGTTGAACAAGAAGATAATTTTAAGTGGATGAATAGAAATACAGAGAGAGGTGTATAATTTTAAAAAATTGCTGTATTTGAATGATATTTACATCTAATAATTTGTTCCAAAAAGAAAATGAGGTATGTAGACTGAACAGTCTTCAATCATATATAAAAACAGGGAAGTTGCTAGTAAATTCTCATCTCTTCACATGCTATGGTAACCTACATTCAGAAGTTTTCTGGGTCTGTGTGTTTCTTCTTCTCTTCACCACATATAAACTGTATCCACATCATCATAAATGTGTACTTTTTATTTTTGTTACAATTATCCTAAAAATCTTGTCAAACCAGATGCGCAACAGGATGGTGACAGACACCAGTCCAACAACAGTTAAAATCAGTAGGACCAAAAGAAAAATGAGGGCTTGAGTAGGCAGCCAGTGAATAATTTGATGAGCTAGTTATTTCTGGTTGTTAAGCTAATACAACACAAGCAGAGGCCTCCAATTGCCATTCAGTCTAGATACCATTTAATTGCTAATCTCCTAGAAGGGGAATTATCTGGTTCAGAAAAGCGGTCCAAGCAGTCTAAAAAGAAAACATGATGTTAATGTTAGGGCAAAGGTGGGAGGTGGAAATTATAAAACAGGCAACAATGAAAAAGACTTCAAAGAAAACATATTGAGCAACATAAAAAGAAAGAAGGTTCTAGTAAAAAATGAAGGAAAAGCACTAGGGCTGTCAGCTGAACACAACGAGAACTTCCTCCCGTTTCTCAGTCCTTCTTAAGAATCTCAGGGGTGCCAGATGGAAAAGGTATTAGCAAAGAAACAAAAAGTAGTAGGAACCAAAGATGAGTCATCAAATTAACATTTTTGATGTCCAGGTACATGTAGTGGTAGAGTTACTAGTCAGCATTGGGTCCTAGTTACTAGTCAGCACCCACTGGGGCCTGCCAAACAGAAAGGAGAGATGAAATATGTGACTGGACAGAATACAGGTAAGTAAAAGACAGCTTGTCTGTTTGGGTTCAGAGCTCTAATTCCAGTAAAATTCTGCTTCTTAAGCTAACAGAACATACAAACTCTGGCTTAGTAAACTGGATGTGTAATCTTGAGAAGTGTGACTACTCACCTTGCTTTATACTGCTTCCTACACAGCCACTATATGCTGTACTGTGCCAGACTAAATCTCTTCTTATGTAACTACTTAAAACTATGCAAACCAAGTTGCCCTGAAATAGGTAATCATAAATAGAACATTGAAAGCAACTGAATAAAGGCAACTTTGAAAACAAATTTTAAGAAAACACCACTAAGTGAAAGAGACTAAGATGGACTAGAACCAGGGTAAAATTTCCAGTGTTAGGAAAGATTTATATTGGTTCAAAAGTTTTGATCATGTAGTCATGACCTTTTTTTTCCTCCTTATGGCAGCTGGTGGTTTGTTGGGATAGGCCCCGACTGCGTTCCTGACCTAGAAGGCAGAAAAACAAGGGGAGAGGGTAGGGAGCAAGTCCAGTATCCACAGCATGAAAATGAGGAAGAAAGCTTACGTCTAAATAATTCCTTGGTGGAAGGTGATTAATTTTCTTTGTACACATTAGCATATCTTCAATTTATCAAAAGAAAATAAAAATCTTCAAATTTTTCATCTACTTACTTATGTACCCTAGCATGCTGAAAGTAACACACAGAAGCAGTATAATACAAGTATGGGAAATACCTTTGATTTTTAGCATAGGACTGTCAACAGCACCAACATCCTGTGTACAGTTTGTTAAGTTTCTCCCTTCGTACAGAGCTATGCAGCATAATAAGTAGGGGATTTACTACCAGTAGAAACAACTATTCAGCAATGGCTCTTGATATACTTCAAGGCTAGATAACACAGTCTGAAGGTCAAGTTCTGACTTCTTGAAGCCTAATTCATTCAAGAGGAAACTAAAGTACTAGAGCTAGAAAATGGCCAAGCACTTTCTTCAATTGATGAAAAAGCTGTTTTTTTCCAAAGAATTTCTGCCAACAGAAAAGGATTATGAGCAGAGTAGGGCACTAAACACTGCCAATTTCCTTGGTTACTGTATGAAGAATGTTAGATGTTCAAAGAAGGCAAGAAGAAACTGAAAAACATATCAAAGATTTGTTCAAGAACTGAACAGAGAGAGAGGAGAGAGTGCAACATTAATTGTGCCACTAAACCTTCTCAAACTATACAAGGCACAAGTAATGGCCAAGTGTATCAAACCATCAAGATTTTAAAAGACTTAAAAAAGCTCTTTGCACTTATTACTCACTCTCTCATACACGCACACATATATACCCACCTACATTTCACAGCAGCTATGTAACATAACACGGTACAATTTACACACCAAGATCATTTACAATTTTATGTACAAAATATTCTGTAAAGTTCAATTGATTGTAGAGACTGGAGTGTCACAGAACAGAAAAAAAATCTCCCCCACACAGTAGCAGAACCATAGGGATTTATGAAATCAGTCATGTTTTGGTTTTATTTATTAGCTGTGGGATCATTTTTATACATAATAAAAATGGCAGGAAGCTTTATTGGTTTCATGTTTCTAAAAGTAGTAACTATGACTGGTCAAATGGTATACGATCATTGTACCAGAATCCACCTTTAGGAGCCTACTTGAATATAAAGGGTACCTATTCCAAGCAAAAAATTGGTCCCAGAAACCTTCTAAAGCATGGCATTAGCTCTAGATTTATTTGGTGAACACCTTCACCAGTGAGGTAGCTGGTAGCTCTCCCCTAAACAGTTCCTGGACCTAACCTGACCTCTTCCACAAAGTCAGAAAATGCTAGTCTGCCACTCTTCTTTCCTGTCATCCACAAATTGAATCTCTAGCATCACATCAGCCTCTACCATGAGCAGATAACATAGTATCTGCAAGTAAGGTATGACAAATAACTGAATCCTAGGCAGTTCGCAAATTCCTTCATGGCTAACATGAAATTTATATACACCTCTTCCAACAAGTAATTGAGGTAGAACAGATACTTGCAAAAATAGTTTCACAAAGTTTTTATGTATTAATCAAGAGGAAGCAGGCCTCTCCAAACAAAATGCAGCTATCTTAGTACATACACAAAGGTGGAAGACTTTTCATTAAGCCAGTCCCCTTTCTGGCAATTTTAAACATAAACATCTTTCAAAAATACACTGTCAGGCTCCTGAGTTCACTTCACTTCCTTGCCCATTCCCATAAATACTCTTGCTCATCAACCTTCCTCAATTCATGTTCAGGCTCAAAACCTTTACTATTTTTATCAAACTCTGCACATCCAATATTGGCACATCCTGATGTTTTTTCCTAGTAATTTAACTCTAAGATCTAATTCTATACTGAATTCCTGGTCAGGCCCATCTTATGTTTAACCTGCTTATTCCCATTATTTTCTCTCAAGCTCCCTGACAAAGTCACTAAACAAAATATTCCATTAAAAATAAGACTTTGTTCCTAAAATCTTCCAAACACACTGAAGCCCATTTCACACTTGAGTCCATCTGTCTTCACATCTTTTCATTATGTTACTTTTTCTTCATGATATTGTACAAAAGGCATAGGTGATGTTTACGCATCTTTAAATGACTCCACTCTTCAAACTGTCCTCATGAAGAGATGTTTCAAACATGAATACTTTGTCTGCCTCCAGTTATTTTATAAAAGGTATCAATTCACATAAAATTCTTTGTTTAGCTCATTGACCTTTCATCTTAGGGAACCCAAATGCAAAAATGCAAAACTGATAAATTACTTTCATGATCTTAGCCTTGCAGACAGTCATTGCTAGTTCTCAATACGATTGTCCTAAGTGACCATTTTTGCAGTGGGGGGAATGATTAAAGCAGTGTGTGATTTCAGGCTGGAAAAATAGGTGGATTAAAGATGCAAGAGAATCTTGCACACTGCATGCTTGTATCGGTCTGAAATTTGAGCAATCTAAACCACATCCTCATTTTCTAATCAATATTTATTCCATTTAAAAGAAACTATGCCTTCTCTTCGAGAATCACTGGAAGTGATTCAGCTCCAACAGAACTACCTATATATACACCAGGCCTTTTAACACTGTGTGACCTAATATTCTATGAAGTTCTCAGCTGCTGTAAAAAAGTCTACAAATGTGGTTGTTTCTACACCTTGTGTCCAACATCAGGTGTATATACATAGTAAGTACTCTTCTGTTTATCACATAACTAGTCTAGTAGCTTTTGGGGTGTTTATCTTGAATGAAGAACTTTTCAAACTAACAGTAAAACAATGTTTTGAAGGCATTATGACCTTTTAAATCTAATTTCCTAAAAATATTTCTAGAGGAGTACAAAGTTACCCATACAAAAGATAAGACATTTGTTCTGTGTTGGACTAATTATATGTCTACTCTATATAAATCTGTTTTTAATAGGATTCAATATGCATAATTCCACATGCCTATTAGGCAAGTCATTTTTCTGCCTTTGCTAAAAGACCCCTTGGAATCTAAATCAGATCTTGCAGCTTTAGTTACAAATATATTACTTAAGAATAAAACATATCAACTATGATAAGTACTTCATATCAGATTTTAAAATAAAAGAAGTATGAACAAATTTTGGACACAGCATATGAGATATTTGGAATTAAAATGAGAAAAAACATGCATTCAGAAGAGACTGGCAGAACAGTCAGATTATCACATCAATAATACAAAATTTTACCTTTTGTGAAGGAGAGAGAACTAAAAGAATTGCAATTTTTACAGTACCATAATTAATAAAACTAGACTTTGAACATAAGTAGTGATGCCAGAAGCAATTACATAATGATTGGGAATGATAGCCTCAAGTACTACTTCATGAGTGAATGTGAAGTTCTCTTGACTGTGCAGTGTAACATAACATTTTTACATACACAATTTCTAGGCCCTTATTCATTACAAAAAATAGAAGTTGCACTACTAAAAGTGAAAGGTGATTTTTACCTTCAGTGTCTAAAAGAAATACTGTTCATAAGACTTGAAGGCACTATATCAAAATAAGAGATTGCAACTGAATTGTATTTCTAGGTTTCTAATGTCCATGAGAAGCAAAAACAAAATTTACACATGCGCGCATGCGCACACACACCCTTTAGCCCTTACAAAGGAGCCCCTTTCTTGCCTGCTGCCTTTCTTTCCTGCAGTATTCCTGTATCAGGACAGAATTAAGGTAGTGCTACAGAAGTAACAGAAGCACTTTCTGAATGGACACAAGAGATATTTTCAGGAGGAATTCTACATTCACAGATATAAACATCACAGCCAAAACCAGGACACTTAAATTTGGCATACAGTGTACTCTCAGTGAAGATAAATGCATTTGAGTATTTTTGCAACTGTGTGCAATCCAATGTCTATCTAATGCAACATCAGGTGCTGCTTCTTCCTCCCACCCCCATTATTTTTATTTTCAGGCTTATAAAGTGAACTAAAGCCAATAACTATTGACAGTCAATTTGGTAGTAGAGTGAAAATATCGGTGTTTTAAAATAGGAGAGAATGCATAGGAAACCATCTCACTCACCATGTGTTTGTCAAGAAAAGAAAAACCTTGGAGTTTTTACAGAGCATGATGCTCATCTCTTAACAGAGAAGAAAAAAACAGGCCAATCCATTGCAGTGGAATTATTTTTCTCCATTAAAAGACACACTTGGGTTAAAACTGAGTTTCCTAACCTTCTGAATGCTACACTGAGCAAAGTTACACACTTTTCCCCTCCCACGTATCACCACGTACTGCTCTGTGCATACCAGAAGGAGTCCAGTACAAATACAGGCTGTAAGAACAAAGAGCTTCATCTCCTAATATACAGATAATGAAAGAACAGCTGAAAATAAAACAACTTTGGCAGCTGAAGATTTGAGGGGAGAGAGGGGGAAGAAATCACAGGATGGGAAGATGAGGGCTGAGAAAATAAACTTCAAACTAAATTTTTAAAACACCATTTTTTGTGGAGTGTAACAAGAGAGATACCGAATCATTAGGATACAAAACACATAAGAACACATTAAGTAGCATCTTGTACACATCTAAATCTGAAAGGGAAGTTACTAAATGTAGTATATGATCTTGTAATTAAGACAACAGTATAATCTAAACTGCACCAAACAATGACACTAAAATTATGTGTTGATATGCTTTCCTTCCAACTGAAATAATGAAGAAATACTGGAAGAATACCACAGAGCTTTAATTCAGTAAAACTATGCATTCATACACTACTTTAGACCCACTGGATTTGTGCCATAAGACATATATGCTGTGTCTTGTGTAAATTGCTCAGGAGAACCATTTAATACCATGGCAATATTTTAGTAAAACTTCATTTTTCACACTGCTGGTATATTAAAAGTCTCTGAGTAACAAAAAAAGTCTATTAACAGTGATTTGGACACATTATGTAGCAATGAATTTTTGAAAAATATCTACACATTTACAAAATAAATCAAACTAATGAATTAGTTATAGTTTGTTTGAACTTCTTAGAAATCAATATATCTGGGTTAGCAGACAGTAGTACCTCCATACTTCACTTCCATGTGTATTTTTAAGTTTATAGATACTGCCACTGTGTAGAGTTATGCTAGGCAATCCTAGTGTACACAGGCAAAATGATTTTGCTAAGTTCCACATTCTTGCCAGATAACCAAAAAAAAGGCAAGCTATAGTGGCGGGTCAACACTGTACAGTGTTATCTTCATTCCCAAAGTATACGATGAACTGTCGATAGTTAAGATGTTAGCCAGAGAGGGTGAGGAAGAAGTATGCCACATACAAGACTAATCCAAAGCGTGTGGAAGCAGACCCCAATAATCCTTCATTAGGATCAGACCCATAGCCTTCTACAGAGGTATATTTCAATATTATGAAATACAATTATGACACTTTATATTTAGAAACTACATTAATCTGTAAGCAGAATCAATTTCTTCCATAAGGTACATTATAATGACAACAGAGAAAAAAGCACAGTAACAGATATTCAATTATGTATACATATACATATTTATATTACATATACATATATTTCAGTTAATGAAATTAAAAAGATCTACATTTATCAGAAAACAAAGACTCCTATTACACTAGCGATATAAGAAAATATTAAGAAAAAAATAAATATAGTCATGTTTATTTAAAACCTTGTTTACACTAAGCAAGTTCATTATCGCCCTATACTAAAGTGAGAGTTCAAAAATTAATATAAATGCCCTACCCGTTTCTGCAGAGTTATTGGCTTAACTGTAGGTAATGTTACTCTTCTTGAACACAAACTCATGTCTGTTTTACCACAGAGCTCAACAACCTTCACCCAGGCACTAACATGAAACAGAACAAAATACTTGGCAGTATTCCTTGAAGCCTAACTTCTCATAACCCAAGTATCTGAGAGTCAGTGCAGAGAAAAAGGTAAGAATGCAGTAAATGTCAATCTGTTTATATGAATTCAGTCCTACTCAAAGCCAATTACAGAGGACACGGGTAGGACTAACTAGAAATCAACCAACCAAAGCTTGAAAACTTGTCTTCTGTCCTTGGAAAGGCACACACTGATATTTCTGCATGTAGTAATAAGCAGAACAACATGCATTTATATCACTCACTCATAATCCTGTCTACACTATCAATACCCGTCCCAAATTGATAGAGACTGTATTCTATCCCTTTACTGGTTATAGCATTTGTTTGTTTGTTTGTTTGTTTAAGTTTGTTTCCTCTTTGAAAAATTCAAGTCTTCCAGCAAACAAAATATCCTTAAATGTTTCTGATCTTAGGATTTCAAGAAGGTAACTGAGCATAAGGACGGCTGCATTGAATCCATGGAATCTACATAATTCTTAACTACCATTATGAAAGCAGAGGCAAAGATCCCTTTCTTACGTAAAGTAATGCGATTTCTATCTTTGCAACACAACAAAGGCCTGAAAAACAGGTATGTAAAATGCTATAGTCAATTGAAACTTCAAAAAAAATACTTCATGAACTACAGTTGTTGATGATCTCCACTCATATTTACTTTATGCATCAAGAATTTGCATAAAAAATCTGGTTTCATTAATTTGGTGCTATGAAAAAAATGTGCTTTTTTCTTCCTTTCTCCCTCAAAAAAGGCAAAATTTTGCACATGATAAGGGAAGCTATAACCTTGTTGTATGTCTCCTAACATGCTTAATAGCCGGCAAAACAGTTTTCTCTTGTTTTTAAGCAGCATGAGTACCGAGAATCCTGTTATACTAAACAGATGTTAGAACAGATGTTTTAATCTGGTTTACAACTCTTGATGAAGCAGTTAGCATCAGAAACATTGCTCACCATAGATGAAGATCGTAAATTGTCTGCAAAGCTTACTTGTATCAAGTATTCATATCTCAAACACTGGTGTACCATAGATGCAGACTACTGTAGTCTCACAGAAAGTTACTGTAAGTAAATTATTTAGCACATATCTCATGTACATTTTCTGAAAGCATTCATAACCAACTTGGCAAATACTGTAATAATCCATGCCAAAATAAACCTTATCATATTACTGATAGTGTTTTTCCCTCCAGTGAGTAACTGGAAGATGGACATATCCTTTAGTAATCCCAGAATGTCTAGAAAACAAAAATCTCAAATCCAGGCCACAAGGAATTATACACTGACAAGCGAAAGATAAACAATAATGTGATTTAATGTAATTTGCTGTTTCAGGAGTTTTTTAAGAGGCAAAACAAGTCACTGGCACCAATAAGATGCTTTAGACTCCATGGATTCAAAGCATCTATTCTTGTCCTAAATTACCTTCCTGAAATCCTAAAATCAGTAGGACTTAAATATATTCTGTTGCGGAACAAGATGAACAAACAACATTAATGAAAAACTACGACTCCTTTACAAACACTACAGCCTGTAACATGTTGGCATTTTACCTGCAGCTGTCAAAGAGTAACAGAATACCTTCTAGGAATAGGAAGTAAAGACAAATATTTTCCTACAGTTTTAAAACCTTTTGTCCTTGATCATGACACATAGGGTGAAAAAAACAGCTATGAGAAACTGATGCTAAGTCATAAAGGGAATTTGTTTGGCAACAGGAATTTGATCCTTGTTCAGCTAGCTTTAAAATAGAAGCTATTAATAAAGCCATAAAACCAGCTAAAATATGGCATATATGAGCCATTTTCTTGGATCTATAATAAATGAGCAGGTTTAACCTTGGTTGATTTTACATTGAGCCTATAGCAGCAACAAATCCTTAGTAACTATGTATTCTTCTAAATATTAGATATTATACTTATTTACTTTATTTTCTTCTAAAGCTCAAGTCCAAAATCCTTATGACTGTTTCGAGAAATCAGAAGAATAAAAAATTATTCTGGAAATGAAGTTTAAAGTGTTAATTCTGTAACATTAGGAGTGAACACCCTTTTCTACTACACATAGCTATGATAAATGTCAAGTGATTGCAATTAGGTTTTTACCTTTCAGGCACACAGTTTTTATTTCCTATGGGAATATGTTTTCAAAATTCTATAACATGACTTTAAAATTTTGCTGTAAGATTCAGAAAACAACCTGTGGTACCACAGACTGATTCTGTAGGCATTTTACTCCCAGGAATAATGTTATACATGCACATGTCTGCAGCACCAGAGCAAAGCTCTCTCTACAATCTTTTTTCTTTGGATCTTATGGAAAAATATTTGGGAAACAATTGTAAATCTTGGTTTATTAGTGACTATATTCAGATAGAAACAAAAATAACCCAAGCCATTTTACCTTTTCCATGGGTATTGAAGGTCCTTGTCTCTTGCAGAACACGTGCAACTTTCTGTTCTATGAATAATATTGACCTATTTGTCTGCAAGGTGAAGCAGAGGATTATTTTCCAAAGTGAGACTATCTGTATTTTATCTGCTCCAGGCAGATATACAAGCCAGACCTGTCTGGAAAGTAAGCAGACACCTAGGTACTATGTCTGATTTTGTAACAAACAGCCATTATTCAGATTTGATTTGATTTTAAGCAAAACACCACAGTCATTTAAATATAATAATGACAGTACCCATCAGCTGCACCAAGGAATGCTAAAAATGGTATTGAGGAATAGTTTCCTATCTTAAATTTCACAAATACTGATTTAATCAAAAAAAAAAAAAGACATCTTTCAACTTCTAAGTGCAAACCCTGAAGAGTTGTCTCACCAACTGAAAGTCAACATGAGTTCTATTACTAAATGTGAGAAACAAAGGCTTTGAAAGGTTTACTCTCTACAGGTAAAAGATCTGGCTTGTCCACAGCAGGTTTGCAAACAGTTCTGTTGGTTGTGGACAGGAAGGAAAACAGATCCAGCCCACTTGCTTGAGAGCTCCATAAAATGAGTATGTTCATGCAGCTTTTCACTCCTATTTTTGTCACTAGTTCACCAGCTACAGTTCTGGGAACACTGTGTAGATACTTTTCAGATACTTCAAAATATAAGCCTTTCATACTTCATGCTACTAAAGAAAGTGTGACTAAATTATGTGGGCAAGAATTGAAAAGCTCTTAGTAAAAGTTAGTAGCTCCAACTAAGGGTTTTGTAACAACATATGAAATAGAGATACCCTGCTAATAGAGGAAGGTCAGTGTTGTACTTAAGGTACTGGATAAGCAGTCACAACAGCTGATTTTATTCCTGGCTCTGCCAGATACAACACGAATGTGGGCATTATAGGCAACAAGGGCAAATCAGACTCTGCTTTTGTCTCTGTAGATAGAAAAAGGAATTCTAGAGAAGTTAAATTTGTTAAGGTTAATAAAGAACTTTGATGCTCCTGGCTGGAAAGTTCTGCTTTTTCGTTCTTGTCCTTGTTTTTCCATTAAGCTAAGGCAGAAGATTATTACACAAGAGTGGCGTAAAGTCAGGTAAGTTACCTGTTGTACTATCTACACTTTCTGTCAGTTATGTCTGTCTCCATTAGAAGAAGAATCAGTTATTCTATCAGGGTGACTACAGAAACATATACAGGGTATTTTTCACATAGGTGCAGTTGCACAGGTCTGCCAAATAACTATTTTCTTTATAACTGAAACAGGACCACCCTTGTTCCTCTACTCCCACAGCCCAATACAAAGAAATGTAACAAGGTCTCATTCCTCCAACAGAACATACAGTACAACAACCTCTTAGAGGGTTGATAACTAATTCCTTTGCAGAAACAGTTGCATTAAGATAGAATACATTATCTGTAAAGCAACATATGTATCTAGGGTCTTCACAATGAAGTTTGAACCATGATCATCTCTCTTATTCTGCCTCTCTATACAATTATCCACTTACTAAATTCTATTATAAGAGAATCATGTGGCACAAAAAAGAAACAGCACATTTCATAATTTCAGCTCTTCCTTTTCATGTATGAGCTATGCATTACAAAGAACACATCATGTCAGAGCAGTTTAAGGGCAAACTATGATAACCTTAGATTCCAAACCCTGCACTGAAAAACCATCTCCAAATTTGTCATTTAGTTCTCAGTGGATTGCTGTCCTCTTGCTGCCAAAGGTACACGTACCACATGAACTATGAACCTGTTCGTTTTAATGCTATCCCTGAACAACTAATCAAAGTGTCAGCTTCCTTCTTCCCTTATTTATAGGTATGATATGACTGGGTCAAACTGACCCTTATGCATACACAAAACAAGATTCTCAGACAGAAATTCTCAGATTCTGTATTTTCTGACAGCACGTTTACAAGCTGGTTGTACTAGAAGACAAATTTTTATCAGGTCTTAATTTACCAGAGAAAAATGTGTTCAGTAATATACATGGAGCCAAAGCAAAGAGAAATACAGGTTGCAGGAAGAAAGTGAGTGGACAAGGACACACAAAGCAGTTTCTTGGTCCCATGGCTGAATCACTGGCTTGAATTTTAATGTCCTCCTAGGTCACTAGGTCCTAGGTCTGAAGGAGCTAGTTTCATTTGAGAAACAGAGGGTCCTCTCATGTCACTAGTACACAGAAATCAACCAATGATAGCAGAGAGTCAAGCAAGCAAGAGAGATCCATGAACTATTTTCCTCACTGTTTGTTCCGTCAGGAAAAACTACTGCTTGGACTGAATTAGAAATGCATTTTCCCTTGTCTTGGAGTCACAACAGTAGATATCCTCTTCAATCTCATTCAGAGGAGTCTGCACAAGCAACTTCCCAGGCCATGATTTTGATACTTGGGTAAACACAATGCCCACTTCAAAACAGTAACACTGCTGAAAGAGTTTTGGAAGTGGACAGCAGAGAGCCAAACAAGCTTTGTACCCAATGCATAAGCCCCATATACACGGGTTGGAAGTGTTTTTTCACCACTTTTCCACAATACCTCTCTAGAAGAAGCCTAGAGCTACTCATTCCTCTCCTCCCCAATAATAGTCTTACATGTTGTTTATTTGCAGTTATCCAACAAATCCTCCCCCTTTAGGCCTGAAAAGCTGAGTAGTTTCTGTTTATAAACTCATTCAGGACTTGAGGTATCTCCATCCCAGATTAGCAACACCCCAACTAAGAGGAGTTTATCATTCACTAGTCCCAATTCCTTCAGAATCTTATGCCTTCTATAGGGCTTGATTTGACATAGCAACTGTATCATCCATTTTTCCATAAGGTTTACATTCCCTACATCAGTTTTTGCCATCTAGTGCCAAAGTATAACAGAAACATTACAGGATTGGTCATTATCTTTCATACCTATAAATCTTCTATCTATTTGCTCACGACCTACTAAAAAAAGAACAAAGTTACAAAACTCCTACTGGGTACTTGACTTACTTGAAGAATGTATTAATGTTTAATCTTAAACATTATTTAATAAGGTCATTGCCTCATAAGCAGAAGTACAAAGGACAAAGTACAAAATTTTCTAAGTAACTGAAAAGGAGCACTTTTCCAAAATCCTTCCAACTCACTTGTGATCATGTTCTAAGGGGAAAAAAGAAAAAGGGAAAAAAGGGGAAAAAAGGGGAAAAAAGGGGAAAAAAGGGGAAAAAAAGGGGAAAAAAGGGGAAAAAGGGAAAAAAGGGGAAAAAAGGGGAAAAAGGGGAAAAAAGGGGAAAAAAGGGGAAAAAGGGGAAAAAGGGGAAAAAGGGGAAAAAGGGGAAAAAGGGGAAAAAGGGGAAAAAAGGGGAAAAAGGGGAAAAAAGGGGAAAAAAGGGGAAAAAAGGGAAAAAAGGGAAAAAAGGGAAAAAAGGGAAAAAAGGGAAAAAGGGAAAAAGGGAAAAAGGAAAAAAGGAAAAAGAAAAAAGGAAAAAGGAAAAAGGAAAAGAAAAGAGAAAAAAGGAAAAGAAAAGAGAAAAAAGGAAAAGAAAAGAGAAAAAAGGAAAAGAAAAGAGAAAAAAGGAAAAGAGAAAAAAGGAAAAGAGAAAAAGGAAAAAAGGAAAAAGGAAAAAAGGAAAAAAGAAAAAAGGAAAAAAGAAAAAAGGAAAAAAGAAAAAAGGAAAAAGAAAAAAGGAAAAAAGAAAAAAGGAAAAAAGAAAAAGGAAAAAAGAAAAAAGGAAAAAAGAAAAAAGGAAAAAAGAAAAAAGGAAAAAAGAAAAAAGGAAAAAAGAAAAAAGGAAAAAAGAAAAAAGGAAAAAAGAAAAAAGGAAAAAGGAAAAAAGGAAAAAGGAAAAAAAAGGAAAAAGGAAAAAAGGAAAAAGGAAAAAGGAAAAAGGAAAAAGGAAAAAGGAAAAAAGGAAAAAGGAAAAAGGAAAAAGGAAAAAGGAAAAAAGGAAAAAAGGAAAAAAGGAAAAAAGGAAAAAGGAAAAAGGAAAAAGGAAAAAGGAAAAAGGAAAAAAGGAAAAAGGAAAAAAGGAAAAAAGGGAAAAGGGAAAAGGGAAAAGGGAAAAGGGAAAAGGGAAAAAGAGAAAAGGAAAAAAGAGAAAAGGAAAAAAGAGAAAAGGAAAAAAGAGAAAAGAGAAAAAGAGAGAAGAGAAAAAGAGAGAAGAGAAAAAGAGAGAAGAGAAAAAGAGAGAAGAGAAAAAGAGAGAAGAGAAAGAGAAAAAGAGAGAAGAGAAAAAGGAAAAAGGAAAAGAAAAAGAAGAAAGGAAAAGGAAAAAAGGAAAAAAGGAAAAAAGGAAAAAAGGAAAAAAAAAAGGAAAAAAGGAAAAAAGGAAAAAAGGAAAAAAGAAAAAAAAGAAAAAGAAAAAGAAAAGGAAAAAGAAAAAGAAAGGAAAAGGAAAAAAGGAAAAAGGAAAAAAGGAAAAAGGAAAAAAGGAAAAAGGAAAAAAGGAAAAAGGAAAAAAGGAAAAAGGAAAAAAGGAAAAAGGAAAAAAGGGGACATCCATTTCTTTGTTGCTTCTGATTTTCATAAATGAGAAGAATTTTATCCTAGGATCATGTTAATAAATAGTTTTGTGGACACTTGGGTGAAAATGAATCCCATTGCCCAAAGAAGGTAACACACACAAACTTCATTTGAAAGCTCCATGCTCTGAAGTTACCTGGAAACAGTAAGCTCAAAGTGATTTACCATTATGAAAGTTGCTAATCCTGGACTACAGCCCATCAGAATACTACAAATTCATGTTTTCAGCTGTGAAATATCCCTTCTTCTTCCAGAATTGTTGGTTGCTGAAACACTAAAGAGAGACAGCTCTGCTCAACTTAAAGCAAGGAGTTTCAATCCTGATCGTTTCAAATTGAAGAAAGGATTTAATCCTTCATCTTCAACATCACAAACCAGGGCATTAATATTCAACTCTGTAAAGCATGTCTTTTTCCCTGTTTGAGAAGTCCAAAAGACTTTTCTTTCTCCCAGGTCTACTTTAACTGAGCAATTCAGGTTTTAATCAGAAAATGAACATCTTACCACAATTCTGTTTTCACAAAGCCAATCTAAAGCAGAAGTAAAAAAGCTTTCCAAGACAATCTGAAATAGGATAGCTGTTACCTCCTGGACAGGTCACACACACATACAAAAACCCTATTAGAAAATTTCAAATAAAAAATTACTTCAAAAATATAGCTTAATGAGAACAGTCAGATGTATTATTAAGTGATACCAGTCAAAAATTACAGCTATAGGAACAAAGTTAAAGTACGAAAATCAGGATATGGACACTTTCCCTTTAGCCTTAATGAGTAATTATTGTACTAGACAGACCTGGTGTCTAGTACACATTGGGTGCCAGAGTGTGTCAGGATTTCCGATCTTGTCTGCTTCCCAGAATGGGAGAGAATATTCCTGCATCATAATACTACAGCTCGCTAATCACAGAAGGGCTTGTTTATGTTAGCGAAAAGCCAAATAATAAAAAAATCACCCCAGCGTGGCAAAAATATTTTCTTCTCCTCTTACCAGATTATTCATCTTCCCTCAAATGATTAACACTGCAGCGACATCTGAACTTAGATAACGGAAAAAGCGAAATACTGTTCTTTAATGCAACTCTAAATTTCCCAACATCGGATAGCATAATGCAGCTTTCCATCCTTACTGATTCTCCTCACAAACTTGCAGAATCTTAAATCCTTGTTACATACACTCCTTGCAAAACTTTGCAACTGCCTATTTTCACAAAATAGGCTTAAGGCAGATTGAAAAGCACACCAATAACAAAGTTCCATCAACTGAGTCATAAGAAAACCCTCATATTTTATGGGCTTCCCCCTCAGTATAGCAGTAAATACTAGTGATTATGAGAAATTCTTGCAAACTTCCAGCCTGTTTTCTCAACATTTGATACCATTCTGTGTTATTATCAAGTGCTTGCAGCTGTTCACAAACTCAAGGTCTTAATGCAATCAGTAATAGGAGTTATCATAACAGAACTAATACAAAAAGGCTATTTATAGCCTAAGAAAGCACTTGCTGAAAAATCTGATTCTGATCATAAGGCAATCTACTGTATCTTGTATTGCTGATGGATATTATGTCAAGTTAAGAAGCAAACAGACAGACATACCAATATGCAGCACATGCTTACATACCAGAAATAGGCAGGAACAATCCATCCGTATACTAATTAGAAGCACAGGCACACCCCTAAGATAACCGATATACATTTCTCTCTTGAGACTTAAGTATTAAACATCATGAACACTACTGGGCCAAAATATGAGCTGATTAGCTGCAAATGAATGCCTTGTGACTGAAACAAAGAAAATTCATGCTGTTATTAGAGCAGAGGTCTCATTTCTCCCTCTTCCTTTTAATCCCTCCTCCCACAACTGCCCTTCTTGCAAAATTTTCTTTGGCCTGATTAGCATTTTTTTTTTAATCTCCTCATTTGAGCTGACTCCTATCAAGACTCCAACATGACAGGCATACTTAAATACGATATCTTGAAGATTTTCCTTTATCTTCAATCCCAAATTGAAGGCAGTCGGAGGAAAGAATTCCTTCAGAACTAACAGCTTTAAACATGCCCAAGACAAGCAAGAAGAATGTGGCCAGTGGTCAACTGTCATCCCACACTTAAGATTACAAGTTTTTACCACTTACTAAAGTTATATCCTGTCTTCTTAATAGAAGTGTTCAGCTGCTAAAAAAGTTTGAAATCTGTGAGCCCTGAAACCCCCAGTCACAAACGGTATCAGTTCTTGCCTCTGCACACAAAAGAGTGCTCAAAATCATTAGTCAGTCATACCATTTTGATGTCCTTCCACAGACTGGGCATCATCGTTCCTGCTATACAGGCATTCAACAAAAGATTATTCTTACCCTAAAGATCTTCATTTAAGTAATCTGCAGATGACAAGACATGGTTATCAGATGTCGACTAACTATACTGTAGGGAATACGGTGGTGGGAAGGGTGAGAGATCTCAGGTTTATTCATAGTTCCTATACTTTTTCTTGCAGAAGGAAAACTCAGTCATGAAAGCAATGGCAAGTAAAGCACAGAACAAATGGAAGGAGGCAACCTAAAAAAAGAAGTGTCCTTTTTCTATACTAGGCAGGTAATTAGTCTCATATCCTATATAATTCCCATAGCCGTCTTCCATTATAGTTCTGCCTAGCTCTCTTAAGTGCATTGGCACAGTTACAGCATAAAGATTACCACTGCAAAGAGTAGATCCTGAAGTAAAAACTAACACACCCCACACATAGACTGTGTCAGTTGCTCTGGGGTAACCACATGATAGAACAAACAAATTCTCAGCTATCTATTGTAAATAGCTGAGAAGAAGATACACTTGTATAATGAATATAAAACTGCATTAACACTCATAGATATTTAAGACTAAGATTTTATACACACTATCAAGTTAGTTTCAGCTGGTGAAACTAACCAGGTTTGATGCTGATATTTAAGTGGAGCTATGTTTTGTTTGCTTAAAATATAAATTATTCTTATTGCGGCAACATTTACATCCAGTAGTAGGATGGGGATATTCCTGGGCTTGTTTCATCACCCAACTAAGTTTTGACAGCTGTCAAGGTCTTATTTGAAAAGAAATAACAACTTTCAGGACATCAGAATGCAAGAACCCAAGGATACGTTAGGAATGACACTAAAACTTCTAATAGCAATTGGCTGTTAACTGAAGAATGGAGCTGAAACTCAGATCAAACACTAGGATAACAATGTTTTATTATGATAAAATCCTAAGATTTCTGGTTATCTTATACCAGTTGGTATATCATAAAACTTGCAATAAAATATTATTTATATATATATATATATATATATATAAAATTTGGTACTTTCTCCATTCGTTGCAAAGCTTTTAATTCAAATGAGGCAGAAGTTGTAAACCTTGACAATCATCGTGTGATTAGTCAATAAGAAACTTCTAAGTTGCCAGCTTTACCAAACTGGTAGCATTTCAGGTAATTTAACTATTCATCACCAACTACTTTCATCTCATTCAATATTAAGCAACAGTTAAATTGCTTATGTTATAAAATTAGCAGAATATGAAATACAGCAGGTCCATGAGATGACAAAGCAGACCAGAACAGGAACACAAAAGTTTTTATAAAAACAAAACAAAAAAACAAAAATAGAGGAAAAACAAAAGAAATACACAAACACTGAAAGGACAACCTCATTTTTATCTGGCTGAAAATGAAAACTGCTGTTGCAACAAAAAAAGGATGTTGACCGATGTCATCATTTCTCACACACATGCAAACACAAACATGCAAGTTTAGAATTAAAGTTTAAAAATGCAGTCATTTGAGTCTTTGAAGATTGTGAAAAACAATCTTTCTAGAAATAGAAAAACTCTCAGTACTTTGGGAGTAGTATTGCTATTCAAAAAAGCAATGGAAGCGGGGTCTTCTGTTTTAATAATGCCTTTAAACAACAAACCACATATTTTTTTCAATATGTATAATAATGATAATCTAGAATAAACAAACCAAGATATTATACAAAACTACCAATGTTACCAAACACTGCTTGTTAGTAACCTAGACTGTGTGGCCCTCAAAATCAGATGGGAACATTATCTGCTTTGATAGTGTTCAGACAGTGATCCATAAAGAGAAATGTCTTTAGCATTCTTTTTTTAGAATTCTGTAGTCTTGCATCCTGCCCAATGGTATCAGTTACTGACAACACTACCAGAACACTGTCAGAAGAAACCTGGAAAAAAGTCTGTCAATAAGGCATTTATCTAATCATGGACTTGCCTATGGCAGTCATGGAGCTGCTACAAAATGATCTAAACATCTCAGTTCTCCAATCTAATTCTTCAAAAAAGCACCCATTCCTGGGAACAATTATAAGCAAGAACAACATTAGCATTCATCACATCTCCTTCCCCCCTGAAAATTATGAAGATTCAGGCTCCACTGGTCAGAGGTTAATGCTTTTAAGCCAAAGTCAATAAAACCCAGTTGTCAGAAGTGTCTCAGCAACTTTCGAGCAGAAGTTTCCTGCACTTTCATTTGACTTCAACTGTGAAGTCTCTTGCATATTCAAAGAAATTGAGTCTGTTTTTTATCACTGCTTTAGCTACTTCGTAGCTACATAGCACCAAAGAGATATCCAGGGACAAAAATAGTAGGTAGTCAACTTGGAATTTGAGAGATCAATACTAAGGCACTGCTTTTTAAGAGAACCAGACTTCCAAATTTACAGAGGAGGCTTTCTACACAAAGACTTGATCTACTGCAATGTACCAGAAGTTCCTTCTTTCAAATATAAGTTCCCAAATGGGATAGAAAAGGCAGCTTCTAGTGCTGAAAAAACATTCCTGATACAAAAGATAAGATATTATGGTTTTGACTGTCAGGCTGATGAAGCCCAAAAGAATAATCAAAACCAAAAGAATGACCAAAAACATTCTTATTTGACAAACACGGACAAAAAGACTACCAGAGTCTTTGACACCATTGGTATTTTTTCAGTTTTATATGGCTACAAAGAGAAAAAAAATTAAGCTTGATGTTTGCCTGATGTAGATGAATTGAAATAAGAGTTTGTAGAGGCAATACCTCAGTAACCAGAAAAGCTAGAGTGACCTTGTTTGTTTGTCCATTAGAAAGAAAAATAAAGACATGCTATTTTTGTAAAGTTAGAATGTCTGGATTGTTTGCTTGGCTTGTTTTCGGACAGTAACAAAGTACAAGGTTAATTTGTAATAACTTTCAGGGCTCATGGGAAGTCTGACAGAAATCAATTTGTCTTCTCTGTAAGAAGGCCACTAATGAATGAACTAATGTAGAGAAAATAAAGTAAAATGAAAAAAAAAAAAAAAAAGACACATATAAGGTGATTATTCAGAAGTTTCACCAGTTCCCCAGGTTGATGTTTCAGACAGCTTCTGCTAGGCCCCAGGATCAGGTAACATTCTTTATTGCTAAAAATCAGAAATTGTTGAACTCTGCCTCCCAATTTTCGC
This sequence comes from Dromaius novaehollandiae, assembly GCF_036370855.1. NCBI lineage: Eukaryota > Metazoa > Chordata > Aves > Casuariiformes > Dromaiidae > Dromaius > Dromaius novaehollandiae. The sequence continues at coordinate 21,269,887 of NC_088104.1, forward strand.
CTATGTAAACCTGGGATTTTTTGTCATAGTTTTATTGTGACTGGTCAAAGCATATAGGTACATGCATTAGAACAGCAAGCATTAATAGGACTCTAATTTTAATCTAATATAATAGCAATAAATCTTTCCTTGGTGGGAGGGAAAAGCCACTTAAATAAAGAGCACAGCATGGAAACTACTTGTAGAGCAAAAAACCCACCATCTGAGCCACTGCAAAAAGCAGTGTAATTGAACTCATATTAGAATCTGCAAGTAAAAATCTTGTGCTCTTCCAGTTGGTTCTGTGCAGGATGTTTTTTCTGTTTATCTGTAAACTGGTTGGAAAGACTGTTAGAAAAGTTTCTTTTTTTCCTCTCTCTTCTTTCTCGCAAACTCAAAGTCTTTTTTGTGCAATTTAAAGAGGAAAGACATGAGAGAAAGAGATATATGTGTAGGAGCTGGATGTAAAAAAATTGAGACCAGATAAATGAGGAGGTGTGCAATCGTCTCAAGTCTGGAAAGAAATTTGTGAAGAAACAGGCAGACTGGAATGATAAAGTAAATTTAACTAATGCATCTTTTGGTTGGGAAAGATATTTCAACCCTGAGGCAGTCAAAAAACAGCACAACACCCAGAGTCATGCTATTTAAACAAAAGTTTCTAGTCCTCATTAGATCAAATAAAGACATTTGAAACCAAAAATATTAACATAATGATGGGTACCTAAGGCATGACCTTCCAGAACTAATCAATTCAGGGTGTTCAGATACAGTTAGTGCACAGTGAGGTAGGTGGAATAGACTGAGAGGAGAAGAGATGGAAAGGTCCTGCCACTTTGCCTCCCCTTATTATGAGGATGGATTTTTTCCCTCCACTGCCCAAAACAAATTAGAGGCTATGCCATACTTTTTATTGTAAGAACAAACGTGTGTTCAATTATCGTTCACTTGACAGCTCCACTAAGGCTACAGAAAAGGAACATGAGAAAGAGCTCCTGTCCTTCAAAAGCTGAAAATGGAAGTAGAAAATGGCTATGCAGAGGATACACAGCCACAAGTTAGACCTTGTCCACACAGGATTTGTATATACCAATGTAATTATGTTAGTAAACGCTCATTTATTTGCCCACAATAAAGCTTAACTTAACACAACAACAGAAAACAAAAGTTTATCATGACTCCTAAAATAAGCTCTAAAAGCATTAAATGATCAAGGTTAGTCAATATTATAAATCGCATATTCCAGAATAACATACTAGCAAGTACTTGCTTGGAAATTCATGAATTTTGAAATTTCAATAAAAATCCTTTCAGTTTTGCAGTGTTTAAAAGTCAAGAGAAAACAGGTATTTCCATCAAAAATCTGTCATTTGTATCTGTCATAAGTATCAGATATTTAGCAATTTATGCCTGCTAATAAGATTATTTGTACAATTATGATCAAGTAGGTACGCTAGAAGACCTTGAACTACAGCTGTAACAAACATAAATGGCACTCCAACTATAACAGTCAATGCTCGGTATTAAGCATAAATTTTGAAGGATAAACATTTACAGAAATGTCTGCACTATGCCATAAAGGTCTTCTCAGTTCTTCTTTGACAAAGAGCTTTACATTAAAATCTTTGTTAAGGCAAGAAGAGAAGTTCCACTACAATCAAATATGTATTTCGGGTTTCCTTATACAACTGATTTCCTGGAAAGAACACTGTGGGAGTATATTTAGATTTTAAATGATAAAAATATCTACTTGTTTAGAACATCACCAAAGACAAAAAAGCAAAGATAACATTCCAAAGAGTTGAGTGTTCTTCACCTTGAGATTCACTTGAGATTTATTTTTGCACTTCTAATTGGATTTAAAGAAACAAGGCACTAATTACCTTGAACTACTTTTGTAGTGAAACATTTTTTGGCTAATCCTTGAGCATGGAAAGTACTGTCACTCCAGTGCAAATGATTCTTGCTTCATTATCATGAAAACTGTTAAAAACTAAGCTTTAAAAACTACAATAACCTGTATGTAGTTCATTTGACTAAAGAAAATGGAAGCTATACTAAAGAAAATTAGAGTCTGTTCTCTGACAATTAGCATATTATTCCACTAATATCCATTTTGTTAGTAATTAGAGACAAAAGTACTAGTTACTCATTTTATAAATTAAAACAATGCACTAAGCATTTTATATATTCAGTTCTTTGTCACTTCTTTGAGAACACAAACACCAAAACATAATTGTATTTTCCACACATGAGTTCACATACTACATTTAACAACAGCAAGTGATTGATTCTTCAGCGAAAGGCAACATTTCCCATCATGCAGCTGCTTGACTGCACAGTGTTGGACATGAGGGGAACTTTTGGGGGACTTTTCAGATATAAATCTTTCATCCTGGAGCATATAATCCAGTTTATCTGAATATCCATAAGTATAATATTATTTATGCCAAAAGTACCCAATCCCCCTACATTTCTTCCAAGAATATTGAACTTGATGATTTCTTACAGAATGAATTATACAATCCACAAAGTGGAGAAAATTAAATATATAAGCCCACTCCCCTTTGTGATACTTCTCCAAGTTCCACCTTCCTGAACATGGGTGTGATACTGTAACATGAGCTCCAGTGGATCACCTCCATGAAACGTCCATTGGGAACAAGTCAGTTGAGCTGCAAGTCTGCACACTCTCAATATGCTCACTGCTTACTTCTTCTTTCCCTTCTCCCAGCTCCCAGTGCTCCCTCTAGGAGAACAAAACTTGTCATTATACTGACTCCATACTATAACTTCTCATTTTCATCCCCATAATTTCCCCCCACCTCCTTTTATTAAATTAAAAAAAACAAACAGTCAAGGCTGCCTCTTACACAAAAGTTTGTTCAAATCACTAGTTCCATGTTAGGATTATGAGTCTGTGAGGATGTAACACAAAACTTTTCTGAGCTGCAGGAGGAAAAAGGAGACTGACAGCTGTGTTGATGAGGCAAACAGAGCAATGTTCAGACACTGATGTCCTACTTCCCAAGTACAGAGGCAACTGACTATTCTGCCACATGGTCTACCAAGTGGCTTTTATAAACTCATTTCCAGTAAGCTGGCCCCATAAACAGACATCCTGTTCAAACAGCATGTTCAGTGTTTCAAGAGGCTTATGATAAAAGATCATCAGAAGACAGTAAGAACTTCGGCTTAGAAAACCAAGAGTTCAAAATACTGTTAATATTCTACTCAGAAAAAGGTACTGAAGTAAGATCTTCAGCCTTTCAGACATCACAAGTGCCATGAATATGAGCAGTAATGTCACAGATAGAAGGTACCTATTTCTGACAATTTATTTTTTTCCTGGAAGCAGAAAAGTTTTCTGTAGATAAAAATAAAACAGAAGAGGCAAAACTTTTTTGTTTCTTTTAGAAACACCTATCTTGATAATAATTATCTACTGGGCACTGTATTTAATAGAAACTCATTCTGTAATTTTTTTTTTTATTATGCCTGAAGTTAAAAGCACAACAGAAAAAGAAACTAAATCAAAAAGAAAGCACTCTAGAAGAGCCTTTGAAAACATATGCAGATCATCAAAAATGCAGCACAAAAAAATTCTGGCAGCTGTCAACACTCTTTTAAAAAAAAAAAAAAGGAAAAAAGAGTGCTTAAGTATAGCTTGTTTCTCTTAAGAGTTAAGAAATTATCAAACTGCAACAGTAATATCCATTACCTTCGGGGTTATATTCAAAGAAGGGTTTGTATATGGATTAGGTATTTGCAGACAGACCTCATACAAAGTAAGCAAAACAAGAACGTACCATGGAGATACCTCATTTCCAAGCAGAGCCTCCATAGCCAACTATGGGAAGTCATAGCCAGATTCCTCCCCTTCTTTGCATACCTGCTTAACATTCCCTCATTCTCCTTTTTAAACCTAAGTAATTTTACAAAAACATTAGAGGACTTAAACCTGATATTAAAACATACAAGTTTGGCTCAGACCATTAAGCCCATTTCACCTTAATCCTTAATAACTTTAAGAACAAAAGAACAGCCATGCTGACTCTGACAAAGGATCTACCTAGCCCGCTACCATGTCTCCAGCAGTGGCCATAAACAGCTAGGAAAAAGACTTTAGGGCAAAAAACACGGTCCTGTTAAAATGCCTCCTGAAAATAACAGAAAGACCCCTCGCAATTTTTTCTGGTCTCTGCAAACTGGATCAGGCCCTCTATTGATACTATTATTACTTCAGTTCACTTCAGTAGGTGAAACAGTTTTTCTTAAACTAACTTTGATCCTGCTTTTACTGAAGAGCACCACATTCTTTAACAGAAAACCAGAAGAAATGGAAGGATTGGGAGCAGAAGTTGTCACAGAGGGTAGAACAAGAGCCTTTATTAAGACACAGAAGTGAAATCAGTGAAGCTACAAACTTTAGCTTCTTCTGAGAGACTGAAGCTTACAGTTAGCTGACTTAACTGATCAAATCAGTCAGTGATTTTAAACACAATGGACCATAAAAGCAAAGAGTTGACATTCGTGTGTTAAATCATGCTTGGGAAATTTGTTCTCCAGTTGCAAGCATGAAGATTAAAACAGTAAGTGCAATTCAAACAAGCAAAATAAGTAATTTAAACTAATTTTAAAATGTGACTGCTAGCCCTTAGGTTTGCAAAGATTATGTTACCAATTCAGTGTTTTCCCTGCCCCTGAAGAAAGATAATCAATACTTCTACCTTCCCTAAGCATGAAATTAGCATGATTCTACTCCACTGCATTAGCAGAGTTCAGATACAAACTGACCAGAATTACTTCAAATTAGTTTTGCTGGAAAGATCTAAAAACAGTAATAGTCCAGAAAGACACCATAGCTATTTTTAGAGACTATGCAAAATATAGCAAAGTAGAAAGACACCATAGCTATTTTTAGAGACTATGCAAAATATAGCAAAGTAGAAGGCTTAACTTAGTGGAGTTTTCCAAATAGGTACCTTTTTCCACAGGAAGGGGGGGGGGGGGGAAATCCTCACTAATGTACCCACCTAGAAATTTGCTAATAAAGCCGCTAGCATCTATTCTTTATAGCAGGTGCAGAAGAACAGCCATAGCTCATCAGATTCAGAAAAGTTAATGCAACTGCAAGAAACTTCAGCTTCCACACAATTTCTGGATGCAAATCTAAACACTGAAGAAGCAGCAGCACTGTAAGTTCTTACACCTCCAATATCACATTTAAAACTGTTTAAACACAGATCTCGCAGACCACCAGAAAAAAGAATGTGAAGGAGGTAGTACCCTTAATCCCACATGTGTTCCTTGTCAAAATTCTTTACAGGCTCAAAAAAGAAAAGAGAAATGAGACAGGTCAGCTTTTAAGGAGTGAAACAGATCTTCAAGAACAGTAATTTCCATTAATTGGAAACTTGCCCTTTTTAACCTCTACCCCTGCTCAGGACAATGAACACACTGCATGTGAACAGAACTAAGAAAGAATACTGCTAAGCCTGTCTTTCCATTCAGAATTTCCCTTGGCTTATAGTTGAATATATTTATTGTTTATATTTCATATAAACATAGTAACATCAGCTGTAGACCTATATACACACATGCATACAAAATACAGCATCTGCTCCTTACCCAATAATTTCTTTTTTCTTCAACTGTACTAGCAAAATTAGATCTTCACATAAAAGCAGCTGCTTGCTGACCGTTAAAACCTTCTGTGCAATAGCACCGATGACAATAATTGGAGGTGGGAAGGAAGGGAAGAAAGATACATTAATTTTTCATCTAAGGATGCAAGGTACTGCCTGCCTGTGGTTCCACTTCATCAGAACAAGTTATACAGTCACATGTAGACTCTCTGAAAGAACAGTCACATCTTTAGTCACAGATTTCAAAACCTCATCTTCCATCACTACTGACGATCTACAGAGAAAATTTCACCCAATAATGGAAATAAGGTATATTTTTATTAGAAAAATATTTTAATAGGTAACTGAGGCTTTCATCAGGCCTTCGTGAAACCAGTTTAGTATTTTTCAAATAATAATTTAGAAATCTTACCTGTTTTTTTCTTGAAGTTGCCTTGGGCAACAGGCTGGCTGACAAAACTGATGCAAATGGAGAGCAACACAGCTCAGGAAAAGGATTTGGAATTGACGGGATCTCCAAAATATTGGCATCTTTCTTTTTTCTCCTATTTCAACAAAATACATCAAATAGCAAGTTATAATTACAACTGCTGTTAAAATTGCAATAACCAACTATAATGCACTAATACCACAATACTTGCCGGTTGCAGCAATTAGATTTTTGTGCAGTTATTTTTTTAATCAGTAGCCTGAATCTATTAACACACGGTGCTTAATACTACTTGAAAGCAATCCAAATATTCAGCTCTGGATATAAAGTTGTTTGAATATGTGCAAGTCTTTGCAGAGTAAGAGCATGGATATATTTATATTGGCTCTCAAAGACATTAGTAAATATTTTGTTGCCCCTCTGTTCAAACCAGTTCCTGTGTATGCATATTACAACAGTGGATGCATATGATTTTTCAGGAATGCTTCCCAAATACATCACAGCTGTATGTTAATCAAATGCACACTCTCCCCTCCCCCCGAATCAGGAGTCAAAGTGATCGACAAGCCAAAACAGTGCAAAGCAATCCACTCATTTATCTCTTTAATTGCTTTTGTACTTGACCTTCCATAGCTGCTTTATTAAATAAAGGTCTCAGTATAAGATGTCTGCAGCGACTTAAATCTGTGTTGCAAATATTACGAAGCAGCATTTGCACGAGTTCTGAAGATAATCACCACCGTATTTGCTAAAGAGCTCAGTTAGGCACTGTTTTAAAATACCATATTAATAATGTGGTCGTTTTGGATGCTGTGTACATTACAGTGCACAATTTTCTCATATGTAGAATATAAAACAGCACTTTGTCTACTGGATTTCATTTAGGGAGCAGCACCCAAAACACCTCAAGTATTTCAGTCGGCCAAAATACTTTTAATTTTTTCTCCATGTGTGAGCTGATGGCTCCAAGGTTAACATTTAACTTTATTACCTTCATCATTGTCATTCTAGGTTTCACATGCTAATTGGTATGCTAAAAGTGTTGAAACCTCAGAGTAAGGTAATGATGCAGAAGGAAGCTGCTTTTCCTCCTGGAAATCCTCACCGAACATCCATTTGAGGAGAAATTTAGTGTTGAGGAGGAGTGAAAAATACTGCGTGCAGCATTTTAACGTTTCCTAAACTTCAGTCTACCAAAACTGATCAGGCACTTCATACAAAGCCTAGCTCACAGCTTCCTTCACTAAAAAAAGCCAACCACTACCTTTAAGAATAGCCTAACAGGTAAGGGAGATGGCACACAGCGGTCACGGCAGCACCGCTGACGGCGCCGCAGCTTAGCTGACAAGCGCTGCAGGAAAGCCCTGCACTAGGCAGCGGCGCAGCTTGACAAGGTCGGACAGGCAACATCGTCTCTTTTCCCTCAAACTGGGAAACCACTAAAAAAATGAAAAGGTGGAAGGAAAAAAAAAAAAAGCGAGGCACATCCGCAACAGCAGATGTTCCACATAAAACCCCCTCCACCGGCACCACTCCACGGAACAACTTTTTAACGTATTATTTAGGGGCTAAAAGCTTGGACCTAAACTTTCCTCCCCGCGCTGCGCCATGTGTTTCAACGCGAAGTTCATCACTTGCCGCCCCGCGAAACAACTTTTCGCCCCGGGCCGCCGCCGCCGCTCGCCGCTCCCGGCCCGGCCCCCGGCCCCGCCGCCGCCCCGGCGGGCCGCGGACCGCGCGCCCCCTCCCCGCAGCCGCCTTCGCGCCGCGCCGGCACCGAGCCCGCGGGGCGCCGTCGCGCACCTCGACGGCAGCGCAGGGCGCCGTCGCGGGCGGCCGCCCCCGCTCGGGCCTTACCTGTCGGGCGGCGGCAGGGCCCCCCCGGGCGGCTGGGCGGCGGGCGGCGCCGGGCGGGGGCAGCGCGCCGCGCCCTGGGGGCCGCCGCCCGCCGGCTCCGCCGCCCGCCCCGCGCCGCGCGCCGCCCCGGGCACCGGCGCGGCCATCGGCGGCGGCCAAGTGCCGGCTGCGCGGGAGCCCGCACGGGAGGCACGGCGCTGCCGGGCGGAGGCTGCTCGCGCTCCCGCTGCGGAGGAGGGGGGAGGCGGCGGGGAGGGCGTAAGCGCCGCCCGGGCGGCGAGCGGCACCGAGCGCCTTCCCGGCGCACGTGCGCGGGCGGCGGGGGCGGGCGGCCGCCGAGCCCGCCGGCTCCGCGCTGCCTCCCGGCGCCGCCGCCGGGCCGCGACGGCGAGGCAGCGCGGGGCGGGCGGGGGGCGAAGCCGCGGGCTCCCTCTGCCTCCGTCGGGCGGGGGGGGGGGAGGGGGCGACCTCGTCGCCCCGCGTCCTCGCAGCAGGGCGCCGCGGCGGCCCCTCGCCGCCCGCCCGAGCAGGTGGCCGGCCCCGGGGCGCCCTCCTGCGCCCGCGCCTGGGGCGGCGGCACCGGCCCGCCTGGGGCGTCGCGCCGGCTGCGCGGGCGGCCCGGGGCTGCCCGAGGGGCGCGCGCCGCCCTTCCGCCCCTCCCAGGCGGCTCGCGCAGCAGGCCGTAACGGCTGTAACGGCCTGCGCGGCCCTGAGCCCCGGCGAGGAGAGGTAACGTTTCCCTCTCCCTGCGCATCTCTTACCCTGTGGAGCACCGCGCACAGCAAGAGGGGCACCCGCAGCTTTCTGAGCGCCTTACCAATCATTAGCTAAGCTGCCCAATCCCTCCATGCGACCGGGAATTTATGTTTATGCCCTGGAGAAATAAGGAATGAACAAAGCTATGGGGGGAAGAAAATAAATAAGAGCTGTGTGCCAAACGCCCAGCTTGTGGAGGCGCTGGGCTGCCAGCGCAGCCAGGGCCTGGGCGCGCAGCTGCCACCGGACCGGCAGGCGCGGAGGTTCACGGCACTTCGGCCTCCTCCGCGCAGCCCGCGCCATGGTGCTGCCCGGGCGCGGGAGCCCGAGGTGCCGCGTGGCAGCTCCGCCGCTGTCCCTCCGCTCTCCATCCTGGTGCGAACGGCCAGTCACGGTAGGAAGGACAGTTACATGGCACCGAGCAGAGGGTGAAATCACGCGTGTCCCTGAATACAGTGCAAGTCAATGAGTTAAGCCTAGCCCAGCCCTTGGGGAACCCAGCCGTATGTAAACACCTTCTGACAGGACTCGTCGCGCTCAGAGACAGTAACTGAGATTTTAGGCTATCGAGAATACAAAATGTTTTGGGATAAATGTGTTTCGCTGTTTTCTTGAACCCACTGAAGAAATCCTCACACAGAAGCCAAAATTTCAATTATGGAGAAAGATTTTTCTAAAATAGAAGCAACACGCACGGTTTTAATTTTGGCTGAGTTACAGATGATTTTGCAGGACATTTATTTTCAATGAAAACTAAGGATTCCTTGTCCTCTAAACAGTTCATTCTCTGTTATGCTGACAGCTGAAGAGAGCGAGTTGATTAAGAATTCTTACAGAGACTGGCAAACATATCTGGAATTTTGTAGTGTCTCATGATTGATTAGATTTATTCGTTGCTTGCTAATAGCTATCTTTTTACACATTTGCACAGGCCAGACCACTGATTTTTGTCTAATTGATTCACTGGCATAAATCTGTCTTGTTAAACTTTCTTCAAAAGAATAGAAGGAAGGAAAAATGGTGTATGTGTTCTAGGTAGAAAACTATGGTGAGGAACAGACAAGAACCCTCAAGTGGCAATTGTATGCTGATATGGATCAGCATTAAAAAGTTCAGCCCTGAGAAGAAAATATATTTTGACTTTTCACCCAATCTGTGCAAATTGTTACATAGCGGTAACCTCACATATGTGGTACATTTTTATGTCTTTAGCTTAGTCATGTAATTGTTTTAAAATGGCAAGCAAGCAAAAACCACATTTAGTAGGAATACTAGCAAATAAATTAAGTACTTGTATGTTTCAACATAACTTTGCTAGGATTCTAATGAGTCATGACAGCAGAAGAGTCACTTGTAGGGAAGATCAACAAAATAATGAATGCCATTATAATTTCAGTTGAATGTGAAAATTAACAAATTTAAGAAAAGAATTGGCTTAAATTTTTTTTTTTTTTTGGACTTCTCATAGCCTGTCCTGATGCTTGTTGCTTACAGTGCCTTGTATGGGGGTTGCATTGTATCAGAAAACACAGTCAGAAAACTGAGACACAGAAAGACCTAAGTGATTGTTGCAGTGCAGCATAGGAAACTGCATATTTGAGAATGTGAAACTACCCGACTACCATCTCTCTCTTTTCAAACAACTGAAAGGGTAAGAAAGATTGACTGAGCTTGACTAGAGATACCTGAGAGCATTTGACCTGGACTCTGTTGAAGAGTAATCTTTTTAAACTCTCTTTGAACCAGTACAAGCTCTCAGTAGTCTCTGAACAATTACAAATTCTGGGATTAGAAGGATAGGGGATTTCTGATAAGTCCTGAAATCAAAGTATTTGTTGAACTGTTACTTGGCTTCCTTTTTATCTTGAATACACCTAAGCTGCCTAGACTGTTTTTTGATACTTGCTATGCTTCTGCAGCACCACAGGTCCTCATTCTAAGACTTACATTTTCCTAAAACTAAGTTTCTGGTCATTCTTCAATCCCCAGCTCAGTAGATTTGTTTTTTCTTTTAATTTAAAATCTTCATTGATCCTAGTCAGGCCCAGATGTTTATCAAGTAAAATTTAAAATACACATTAACAAAAAAAATCAACAGATTCAAGCTATTCAGTATGCACTGCACTTTCAGAAAAAATTAAGCTCTCCAGTTCTCAAAAGCCTGTGCATTATTTAGAACCACAGCATTTGATTAACGTGACAAGATTCTGCCTTTAATTAGAGTAAACTTTCACAGTTATTACTGACAAAATGAAGGTTTAAAAAATCCAAACTATCTCTGATTGTTCCTGAAAACCATGGTGGATGGGATTGTTTGATGTTTTATTTCATCCTTCCACACATCCACCCATATTTTAATCAAGGTGTTTTTGAAGAGGGTTTTGTACGTATAATGATTTGATCATAAAAAGCTTCACTATAATTTTTTAAAGATAGTTACACTAATAGAAATAATAACATATCTTTACATCATTTTATATCATAGTCACAATAACATAGAAAAGAATTATCACCACTGAAGTACTAGATAGAGCAAGGCACAGAAATAGTCAGTGTCTCCATTACAAGGCTATAACCAGCCCAAATCTTTTCTCTCCCAATTCAATATTTTCTCTAACAAGCACCCTAAAGTAAATTACATCAAATGTAATCACACAGAGGATCATCTTTAAAAAAAAAATTATGGTTTGTCCAGTAAAAAAGGCATGCCCCAAAATATAAAGGCTTGCATTTTATAGTTTACATGTATTTACTAAATCAATGTGCTTAGAATATGCTGAACACATTAACTTTCTTCATGGTCCCAACACAGTGAACATCATTGGTCCTCCTTGGGCATTTTGAAAAGCCAATTTTTAACTTTAAAAACTGACCCATCTGTTTGGGCAGTGCTTCAAGAAAGACAGATTTATCGTATGAACATTAGTAGAGATACACTAGCTAATTTCTTGGCAGTAGTGGATAACTCTTTGAAAATTATTTGCGGCTGGTTATTTTATGAGGAGTTCTGCGTATTAACATAGCTCACACTGAACATAAGTTTGGAATTACTGTTAAAATGTGTCTTTTATTGGAGACAGAAAAATTTCTGAGGAATTAAATTAGTACAGCCACTCTCAGTAGTTTCCAGAAGCTGCTATTCAACCTAATCTGAAGCTCCCTCTGCATGTATTTGCATAAACCACAGCACAGTACTACTGTGGTGCTTCCTGTGACTTAATTTTCCTCTTTTTCACTTGCTATCAAGAAGCAGACTGCACTAGTGTTTTCTGTTGTTTTTTGGGTTGGGTTTTGGATTTTTTTTTTCCCCTCAAAAAGCATGCATACTTTAGTGTACTTTCATAAGAAATGTGCATACAGGGATGGATGTTATAACTAGCTTTGACAACAGTGATTGCTATTTCCATAGCAAGTTTTGTGATTCTCTGTGAAAGCTTTGTCCTCAGACCGGAACGTCTGCCTGCTGGAATTTTCCCTTGGACTTTAATAGAAAAACAGAATGAAATTCTGTGCAGGGTTTTGAGAATAAGAGTGATACTCTTTGAGCCAATCAAATCAAAACAAGAGCTTATGATTTCTGAAAGGGGTCTTTGTAGCTAAAAACAAATAATTAGGTTCAGTGTAGGGTTGACTGGGTGGCATGTAAGGTCTGTGAGATGCAGGTCAGGCAGTGTGAGATACTGGCTCCTGCTGCCTCAAAGGCTGTATGAACTCGATCATTCGACAGCATCTATAATGAACTGTATATTGGGTGATGTGATCTGCATTGGCCAACCTTGAACTTCTTTAGGGCATAAAGTTCATTCCTGATGACAGAGAACTACTGTAGTCCAGGGTGAATATTTATGGATAGATTATGGACATATGTATGGATTAATCAATGCCTAGGTCTTCATCTAATGGGGCTAAATCTACTAGACCAGAGGCAGTCTTCTGATGGATGAACTGCACGTTGCTGTGGTTATTTGTGGAAGTTCATTGCCAAGTCTTAGGGAATTTGAACTGACTTAACAGTGTCAAATATTTGTAATGATGGTATTGTAGCGGAGGGAAATTAATGCATTTCCCTGCTCTTGCTACACTTGGTCTGCACTCAGCTGAAGTCACTTGCACTCAGTCCTGATAAAGCTATCATAAAGTCATAGAGAAACATTGAAGGTAATACTGAGTGTGTAAGTCACCAGAATACTTACACTTGTGCACAAGCACCATTAGATCCAACAGTGTGTCATTCTTCTCTAGTCCCAGCATTTTTAGGTAGTTCAAACGCAACAAGCTTCCATGAATCCAACTTAGTCCCTTGTAAATATTTGTGATAATTAATGCTTTATCAGTTACTCCAAAATAACTAAGATGAAGAGTGGATAACTTGAAACATCACGTCACTGATAAAATATCTCATTAAATTAAAACATGTGATGTTTCACAACAGCAGGGAACTGCTGATACCTTTTGCCACCGTTTTTATGGAACACCACCAAAGAATATCATACAAAGAACATCGTTCAGAATATTGCACGCAAACATATCATTATTATGGAGGGGAGAGTGTAGGTGACTGCGCCATCCAGTGCTCCCTGTGTTCATCCAGAACATAGAAGTTCAGTTTCCATAATATGTGAGCCGTTGTGAAGACAGATTCAAGATCCTTTTACATGAGTCATTTTGTGCAGGGGAGAACAAAATACAAAAGTTAAGAAAACAAGGAATGTAGAGTGAAAATGAGACTTCACAAACTCAGCCATGCCACTCGTAAGTCTCAGTCCTTTCTGAGCTGCCGCAGAGGGTGCCAAAGCAGTAGTCTCGTAACAGAGCACAGTAAGAGTCTCCTGATATGAGCAAAGAGGAAGGCAGATGTGAAGTTATTTTGGGAAAAGGTAAACAACATATCTGGTCAGACCCCAGTAAGATAGGATTCCACTTTTGTTACCAACAGGTATCTGCCTGAGACAGTGTAAAGTTGACAAATGAAATTTAAAGACAAAATGAATTTTGTATTTTGAAAAATTGATCTAGAGCAATTCAGTTGCCTAAACATAGGCATCTAGTACCAGTTTAGACACCCTAAAGAAGGGCATGCATTTCCTGTTGGTCCAGCATATTATCTGACAGCCCAGAGTGGATGGTTCAGATATCCTTGGACATTAAAATGGCACTGTACTTAAGTGCCAGAATTTCTTCTTTGCTTCTGTAACATGCAGCTCACAATAAACTTTCAGTGACTTTACAAAACAAAATTAAAGTCTGATAACTTCAGACGCATTGCATTGCAAATTTGGGGGTTTGTAGCTTTCATTATTTCAGATCTAAGAAGACAGGAAGTAATCCCTCCATATATTTTTTCTCTAATTCTGGGAAAAATTATAATAAAATTAAAATCTGATTGTATACAAGTCTGCATACACGTGAGGGGAAGATGAATTTTTCTCTTCTGAAATCACTAGAATAACAGCCCATATTTTCACCCCCAAACTTGGACTGGCCCTGATGCAACAAAGCAATTTCCAAATCAGGCTACCTGTGCATATGAAATGTTGAATGCCTTGAAAAATGGGCTCTGAAATGGAAAGCGCCAGTGAACCCTAATGATGGAGTCATAATGTTCCTCCCAAATAACGGAAAGTAAAACAAACAAAGGCTTATCTGGCCAGATGGAATTCCTAAGGTACTACCACCATGAGATAACGTATCTGCCACCATTTTAATACATCACCTTTTAGGACATTTAGTACTCTTTGGAATGAATTAATCCTGCAGAGTTCACACAGAGAAAGGGCATTTGCTCCTTCTCAAGAGTTTTTCCAAGAAATCTATATCCAGGGAATGCAGTATTCAATAAACCTTTGAAAAAGCAACCTATTGTTCATATTTTAAAAGCATAGTGCTGACTACTTGGAAGTTATTATATTAAAAGGTTATTAATGCAAATGTCTGTAATTCAGGAACCCTTTCTAACTAACAATGACAATCTCAGCACTTATTATGAACCTAATTACCACAACATCAGTGCACCTAACATTTTAATGTATTTATTCCCTTCATACGGATGAGTAAATGTTTGCATCTTTATGTGCCTGAATGTCTTTGAAAATTAACCCTACATGGGTATTCAGAATACTTAGCTCTAGACATTAGACCAAGCTGGATTAGTGATTTAACATAAAGGCCCCACATTTCCATGAAGAGAGATGGAAGACTCTAGAGGTCAGCTAAAAACACATATGGCTTTCAGTGCTGAGAACTGTCCCAGAAGAACTTGTCTTTGTTTCCTCTGACTACATGGGAAACCTAGGGAGAACTGCCTTCTGACTTAAGTATCTCAGTTAGATGTCGAAAATTAGACAATGCAATTAATTTGCTAAGTGATTTTCTCAAGATCTAATGGAATTTGTGGCTGAGCAAGAAATGTAAACTCTGAGTCCAAAATTAGTACTCTAACAATCAGGCCATCCTTCTTTGCAGCTATAATGAAGGTTCCTTGCTTCTAAAAATAAAACAGATAAAAGATATTAATACTGAAGTACTCCTGACAATGAGTCAGCTTTAAATCTGGCCCAAAATGTGATTTATTCTCCTATGACGTGGAGAAAAAGTGTACCTTTTCCTTTGATTTCATGTTTATTAAAGCTGTGCTGTGAAGTCATTTAGTAGCCACTCCATTTTAAAAGTGATTTTTTTCTAATACTGCTGATTTTACCACGAGAAATAGAATGATTTCATAAGACTGACCATTCAAATCTAAGACTGAACCTTTCCAGTCCACTTTTATATATTTATGAAGGCGACATTAAACAAGACATGAATAATAACATACAACATAGTTCCAGACAATTGTCTTTCTCACAGTGGCACTCTAAACTTTATTTTAAAAAGTCTTACAAAAATTTTCCCTTGGGATGAAGAATTGAAAAAGATGCTGGCTACTGAACAAGTTCATAAATAATTTGCACCTGATTTCAAAGAAATTTAACATCCAATATATCTGAAGCATATAGAAAGCAGGAGTACAAAGATCACCTCTAAAATTAGGGAGATTATTATAGCCACTCTACCCTTTCAAATTCAACCTTTAATGTCCTCCTTCAATTGTGTGAATTTAGCTCAATCCATTGTACTTGTTTGAGAATTCTGAGATGAGAAATCAACTCATGCATTTTTTTTTACATTCTTTGACCTTACTTTTTAAAATAATAGCAATGTATTTTTCAGACTTCTAACTTACTTGAACTTCCATGCTATTATCCAAGAAGAACCATTGAACTGATAAATTCTCTCTTCATAAAGAAATTCCAGGTATTTATAAAGCCATGTTAGACTCAAAAGTTGGCATTCTTTCTCGTTACTAGATTTTCTGTACTACTAGATCACTCAAGATTACATACCCATTCCACATAAAGAAGAGGCACACAGTCACACTTCTGTCAAATTAGCCACAGAACATGATAAAGACGTGGGAGGAAAGACTATCTGATCCAGCAGAAAGCCTGATGGTAAAAACTGAAGCCACCAAAAAAAAATCTCTTAACAAATTTGAACCAACAAAGTAAGTTTCAGAGCTCTGCATCCTGTGGCTGTGGCAACTGTGGTCAAGTCCCCAAGCCAGCTTTAGCATGTTGTCAAGCCAGGGCCTCAGAGCCATACCAAGCTGCTAGGAAAGAAAGAAATCTCGCTAAAGCCAGGTTGTGTCATTAAAGGATACATGAAACTCCCTGGTTGCTACAATATCTATGATACTTCGTCTGAGTGTCAGATCATGCCTTAACTCAATTCCAGTTTGCATTCTGCCAACCTGTGTGGTTGTAGTTAGAGAAGTTGTTTTGTACTGTACCTAGAAGTAGCCCATTGCTTGTTGCAGTCAGACCAAATGTAATTCCAGTTCAGCAGTTGGTGAAGCAAGTTGAATTTTTGCATAGGCCAGGTTCTGTTTCATTGCAACTTAAATTTAGGCAAAAATGGATGTCAATTTCCACAATGTCATCAGTTTCTGTGGGGAATAAGAGGCCCCCAAACATTCAACTTTCAAAGTAGCTTTAAAAGAAAGGTGTATTCCAATCTCTTTTACTAGCCCAGTCTCTTCAGAACATTTTTCCTTTTGTTTATTTGAAAGGAAAACCCAGCGTTAAGTGATTTGTTAAGACTTTAAAAACCCATTCAATTTTCTACAAGATAGTTTGGCTGGCTCTCAAGGAAGAATGTAGGCTTCTATTATAACATATTGGGAGCTTTTAAAACCAAAGCAATTCATAATAAATTTATTCAAATTGACACATTTCTAGTTACAATGTCTTCATTATTTCTTCAGAGTTATGAAACATGAACTATATCACTATAACCACACCACCAGTCAAAGAAACCTATTTTACTGTGAATTCTGTTTGTACAGTCATCATGTAACTCAAGGCATACATTCGATTATTTTCTTGTACTATTTCTTATATTAGTGTTATTCCAAAGACTACATCTGGACTCATTACATCTAATTAAAAAAAATATTATTACATGACAAGCTTAGAAATATATATATAGCTACATAACAAATTAGAAGTAATTACACCACTAAAATGAGTTAAGCATATATGGAAGTGTATTTCAGATTTTCTTTTTTATTTTTATATATATATATATAATACATATAAAATATTTATATATCAAACACATTCTGTTTTTGGTAGTGTATGCATGTTTTCATCATAGCCAGCAAACTAGCCAATATTTTACTAAATTCAAATTAAAGCTGAATTAAATTAACACAGCATAAAATTCCTGATTCAGGAGAATGGAATCATTAAAATGATCAACACAAACCAAGAAAAGGACTTTTTAAAACAAAATGAAAGGGTTTTCCATCAGTATCTTTCCTCTCTTCTACTTCATTTATTAAATTCTTCTAATAAGAATGAAGTGAATCATAATTAAAAAAAAAAAAAAAGAATCTGATAGCCTCTTTTACAGCTTCTTAGTATGGAAAGATTTTTTTTCCTCTCTCACTTTGCTGTCAGAAATGAAAGCCTGAGCTGCAATTGTTAAAGGTCTGAATTTGCATTTTTCAGCAATCTAGAGAAATGAGAGCTGCTATTGTTATGATCATCATCATTAGAGAGTTCTTTGTCTACAGATGTAGCAAAGTTGTTGGTCAGCTGTTTACTAGATGCCTTTGAAGTTAGCAGATAATCTTATAGGATCCTGATCAAAAAAAGCAGCAAATTAATATGTTAACTTTATATACTCACAGGGAATAAATATTTCCTCTGTAAACTTGACTGGATGCAGTGCCTGGTTCATTCTTTATGAATAGCTACTGCAGAAAATTTGCAGAAGCTAAAAATACAGCAATAATTTTTTTTAAATAGCTGATATGACTTTGTCTCCAAACCCTGTTTTCTCCCCTTCCCCCCCGCCTTGTTGAGACAGCTGGACTAGACACCCTATCAGAATGAAAAACTTGCCTAAGCCAAGACCTCTCAAGCTCACTATAATCTGAGCAGCTATTTGGAGGAGAAAAAGGCAGAAAGACTCTTGATAAGACCTTACGGGCCTGAAGTACCAGTGACAAGTACCAGCCTGAGAGAGTCTAGAGAGTGTGAGATCTCTTCTAGAATAGTAGGAGAGCGTATCTTCTCTGTCAAAAATCAGTCCAGTTCAGATAGTTGTTCAGGTAACTGAGCTGATTGAATAAAACGGGCAACCCTGACCTTTTTCTGTGAATGAGTCTTTGCAGAAAGATACCTTAGAACATCTCCAAAGCCAGCTCAAGCAAAGGCCACTGAACGGATGTGTCAGGAGCTTATCTGACAAGAAATGTGAAAGCCAAATGGACATGTGCTGTTGCTAGGGGGATTTGAATTGTATTTGTTTTATTTCCAGTTTTCCCATACAAAGTGGATTTACTTGTATTATTTTTACTGTGATCAGATACCCGCATGGCCCCAGTCGTGATGTAGAGCCAGTCTGGAAAGATGTAGTCTCACCTAGGTTCCTTTGGTAAGTCTGTGCCCTGTTTCAGTCCAAATTCTGTTGCTGCAGCAATTACTATGGAAGACTTTAGTGGAGACCTTCAGCTAGAGATACTCCTCTTGCTGCTATTAGCCTTTCACAGAGCCTTTATCTCAGGGCGCAGGCAGCCAACTGCCCATTTTCAGAGTATTACAAGGTAGACCAGGAGAGATGGGCCCTCAGGCTTTTGTAGTACTTTGGAAACAAGGCAAGATTATCTTCATCTGCACAGGCTGCCAGATGATCACTCTGAGGGGATAGGTGTTGGCTTCCTTGTCCTATATGGGATATCAGATATAAGCTCAGACAGGTTTTGGGAGAACAGATCGAAGACTGAATGAAAAGACAGTGTCTGCATTTGGGGTATATTCCCTCCCCACCCTTTCAGCTACCCCTGTCAGACCGGTGGCATGGTAAACCAGTGGCACGGTCACACTTTTAGAGCTCTTGGTCCAGTTTGCTGTGCTGTATGTGTGGTGCAGGTGAGTCACAGATGGGCTAATACGGTCTCCCACATATACAAGAGGTGGTGTGGCACCACGGTGAGGCAGGCGTTCTGGAGAGCTCTCCCAAGCCTGCTGCGTGTATATGGGCAAGGTGTTCTGACCTGAGGCGCCCTCAGTGGAAGACTGCTTGGCAGCAATCGTACAGAGCAGGTGAGGTATTGCCCTTGTTTCCAGAGCTCAGGGAATTAATGCTTTTCCAATGTCCGGCTGCTGCATAACTAAGGGAAGAGAAATAATTTAACAGGTACTGTAATTTGTTTTCATACTAGGATTCCATTATTCAGGGAGTAATAGTGAAAATATATCAAATTGTTGACCCTTTGCAAACAGGCTTCAACATAAATTAATTGTTGTGTAAAAAAATGAATTTAATGTTTACAGTGCAATTTGTCACAGAAATGGAGGCTCAATTAGAGTCTCAATGATTTACTAAAGACGTTTTAAACATAATGTCCAAACAATGCTACATAAATTAAACATGATGTAATTGAGTGTAACACTAAGTGGCTCATCACTGTTGATTCATGTGGAAATCACAGAAATTTTACTGATCATTATGCATTCATTCAGTATTAATGTAGATACCATATGTGCTTCCATAGGGATTCTACTCTTACTCAGCGTTCATTAAGTTTTAATGTACCATTAAAAAGGCATCAAAAGATCCATCTAAAAATACCACCACAAAGGTAGTTCATTTAAAGAGAGTTAAACATGTTTCAATTTAACATTGAAATACAAAGTAAGTTAATAATCAGCAGAAATAATTCAGGAGAAAACACTGTTTAATTGCAAGTCAGACTACAAACAATACTTGAAAAAAAGGCAAATGGATTCTGCCTGTTCTAGATTTCTGGATAGTTGTATTCATAGGTAAAAGCGTTCGTCATGCAGATATATAGTTTTAATTTAACTGATGCTTTACAGTAATCTTCTGTATAGTGATTCAATGCAGTGAAAATATTATTACAGCCAGATTGCCCAATGCACTCTTTTCATTGAAGGGGGATGAGAGAACCATAGCAATATTAAAAACTTGCCCATGGCTCCCTATTTTTCACTTTTTTTCTCTGCTAGGCCTCACGTGCAACAGAGTTGCTAGCAAAAGAGTTGTCCAGCAATGAACTCTGACTTGTGTATCTCAATAACCACAGTGCTCTGGCTAGTCATCTTCCACTCATGGGTGTGCTTCCCATCACAGCCGAGTGTCAGAGCCCTGAGCACTTCCCCCCTCCTCTGCGGGTTTGGCTGCCTGCACTTGGGGCCAGGCTTTTATGGGTGATGGCCTTGGGCCAAGCACTTCCAGACAGCTCTGCAGGGACGCCACAGCCCGGGCTGAGCCCCTACTTCCCGGGCAGCTGCACTTAGGCTAAGGCTCCAGTGCTTGGCCCTCGCCAAGGTACAGCTCCCGCCGTGTTGCAGGCATACCTGTGCCTGGCCATGGACCCCGCTGGTCCAGACCCAGAGCTGCAGACAGACTTCCCAGCTTCACCTCCGACCTGCCTCATCCCTGTGGTGATCCAGATTCCTGGCTGAATGTGGCTGCTGTTTCCAGGCCTGCCCTGCTCCTCTCGCTCCAGTGCTGTGGGACAGGGCCCTGCCCTGCCGGCCACGTTACCGTGCTGGGTCCTGGCCTGCCGTACCCTAGGCAGCAGCCGGCCCATGCTGCTCCGGTGGGAGGTAGCATGAACGTTTGCTTGGCACGCTTTTCTTTGTTATTGTTAAGCTGCTTCATTTCTCATCTCTCGCTGTTAGAAAATTTATATATTTATGCCTTGATGATTTCCTGGGAAGACTGCTAATGGATGAATTAGATTAGATGAGCTATTCTAATCAAACATAGTATGTTGGTAGTGGATTTCAAAAGGTGGGTTATTGCCATCACTGAATGAAATAAGGTCAATAGAAATTTCCATCAGAAAACTGGATTGAAATTTCACATGTAGAGTAAAGCTTGTGCATTTTAGCTGCCAAAGTAATCTTATTATAAATTGAAACTAATGAACAATTATCACAGTAAATTGAGCAGCCTACGTATCATAGCCTCAAGTTTTTAAACTCTGTTCACTGGCCAGTTCAAAAGATCAGCTGTGAATCTGTGAATCAGATGTGATCATCTGATGAATAAATCATCATCTGATGATCTGTGAATAAATACAACTTAGCAAGGTTCTAGTTAGCTGGATATATGGTACTTTAGAACCATGACACACAAACTCCTCTCATAAATTGTTGATCTTGTACAGAAGATAGGTGTATCCTGCAGGTGGCTTACCATGACAAAAAGCCTTCTTTCATTATTTGCCCTGGAAAACGGGTTGTCAGCCCTCATCAAACAAAGAAAAGCCTCATGTGAAGGCTGTGCTGCGTGGGCTGACACTCCTGCCAAAGTAGAAAATTTACAGAACATGCCAAAAGGAGCAACAACCTGGAGAGAAACAAACAAACAAGCAAGGCAGATCTAAAAAATAAATCTGTGTAAGAGAAAATACCCTCCTCCCAAGATGTTGAGAAACAAAGCATGGGACATGCTCAGACCTACAGCTTTGTATTGATGAATCCTGATGACATCTAACAGATATAATGGCAAAAGCATACACATCTCAAACGCCAATGGTACAGCCACTCACTTTGTGTAAAGACATGAGTGGCGCAAAGAGCACAAATGGGGATCGATAAGTTAATGTCTCTTTCAGTAAAAGAATTGGGGAGGATAAAAATTAATGTAGCAAGTAGAAGCTCACAACAAACAGAAAAGCAGCAGTTCTTCGCACTGTGTGTCATTAAGCCAAAGAACCCTTTGCCATGCAGTACCATCACTGCTCAAAGTTTACAGGAGTTGAAAGAATCAGTAGACGAGTTCTTTAAAAACAGAACCATTTAGGAGTATTAAGTACATAGACATCATTTTGGCTCAGAAATTTTCTGAAGATTGATCATGCCCATGTTTCCCAAGGTATCAACTTTTGATCATTGTCAGAAGTCAGGTAATAGGCTAAATGGATGTTTAGTTTGACCCCGTTCAGCCATTATTCCGTTATGCTCTAAAGCTAGAACAAACATATGGACTATTGCTTCAAGGCAGAATGATTAATCACTTTCCTTGGTGTAGCAACTTTTGTGTGTTGAAAGATGGTTATGTTGTCCCAACCGGTTTTCTGCTTTTTACACTAAATGAATCCCATTCCTTTAGTCTTTCCTGACATGTCTTTAAAGGTCTTTTAATTCTTGTTTTATTCTCTCTCTCTCTCACCCAAATTGCCTTTCGTGTTTAGATTATCAATCTAATCTAAAGAGTCATAACACAATCTAACAAATAGCTGCTGCTTTTAACAGCTTTCTTCGCTTTCTGAGACTAAGTTTTTCCTGCTAGGTTCCAGCCTCATTTTGGCTATATTATTTTTGCCCAGTGGTGATCAGACAACTTATATTTCACATTTCCACCAGATTATCTTTTTGAATGAATGTAGTAGTTACACAAGAAAAGCCTCACCTACTTCCTTTCCCTGAGAAGGTGGTCTAGCAGACCCTCAATTCTTTTCACCCTTTTTGAAATTTTCATTTTTCAAAGAAATGAGTAGCAAAGTTTAAAGTAAAAGAAAAAATAAACAAACCAACCCACCATTCTCAGTCATAGCCCTGAAGCTGACTTTCCGCAGACCTCCCTTTCTCAGAGTCTCTTGCAAGTTCTGATGGGACAGCACCAGGCGAACTCTGTGCATGCAGCTTGTGCTCACCTTTCATGCTAGCTTCAGGTGGAGCTCTCTTACACAGCCTGGATTAGTCATACAGTTACCAGCAGTTACAGGAACCGTAACGCTCTCCTCTTCCCACCCCCTCGCTAGTCTTGGTACAGAGAGTCTCAGGCAAACACTTTCTCAGAGCTTTCTGTCCTCAGCACTCCAGAGGTGATTGAAATGTGCCAACTGCAAGAGCCGGGGCCACCAGGGGCTTGACTGTTGGCTGTCTCCCTCTACAATGTCTGACCATTCAAGTACCATTATACTGCAGTTTTTAATGAGGATTAACAGTACCTTAGTCCTTGGAAATAAGGCACCTAATTATGCAGCTGCCTGTATTCCCGTGTTTCTCCCAGTTCTCTACAATCTAAAAAAGAAATCATGTGGGATCCACTTCTTTAGTCTCTGCCTTACCTCTTCATGTTACTGAGGTGCTCAAGTTCAGAACTGCAGCAGCTTGGCACACCATAGGGCCTTGCTTGGTAAATGCACTTTGTAACTGCAAGCGTCCACTGATGTGATGCGTGCTTGTGTGGCCAAATACACTTCGTCTTGCAGAACACAAGTGTTTAATTGATGTTTAGCATTTAAAAAAATGCAATAGCTTCTGTTGATGGCATCCATCATGCTCTTTAACCAAGGTGACCAGTTGCAGCCCTCTCTGTTCCTATCCCCATCTCCCTGGTAGCTTGAGTGTTTCATTTAGAAAACTGCAGTCAGCTTAACTATTTTAAGGAAGATCATTCATTGTGTTTATGTTAAATCAGAAATATTTAAATGCTTAAACAACTGCGAAATAAATTTTTTTGTGCTCATCTCGTCCTTGCTTTACGAGTTCAAACAAGCATGGCTATAACTAACCATCATATCCTAGTTCTTGCTCAGGATCACAGAGAAAAAAATGAGTAAACAAACACAGGGAGAGACACACAGGGAATTTCATAATCCCCCCAGCTGTAAGCCCTATAGTAGTTTATTTACTATAATAGATTTTGAAATTAGAAATATATTAACCACTGATAAGTACACTAGTGGTTAATGTACACTAGTACTAATACACTAAGTATGCTAGTACTTGCAAATAGCCACGGATTGGCCAGCTTTATTCTTCAACAGCTGCTGCATCTGCAGGTTCTGTTGCACTGTGGACTTAGTTCTCCCCCTCCCTGAGTTGATTGTATTCATTTTGGCACATTTTTATGGCTAGGGATGTTCCCTATCAAGATTCCCATTTTGTAACTATTTTGTCACTTGTGAAAACTATCTACTTGTATCTACCATACTTGTACTTACTGTTTACTTTTACTCCATTTCCAGTAGTTTATACAAACACTTAAACACAGTGGCATCAAAGCCACATACTGAAAAACTGGAGAGGCATATGCACTTGCAGAGCTGTGCACAGAATCGCTCCCTAAGTACTTTCATAAGCAAGGACTAATAAAATGGCCTAGAAATAGCATACAATTCTGAAATGATTCATCAGTGTGAGATCATTTAAAGATGCTTTGATTATAAATACAAAATAAAAGGAAGCAATTGCCTGACTAAAAATGGACTTATTTTCAAATATATCTACAAATAGCAAGATGAGGAACACTGAAAGAACCTATACAATAAGAAAAAAGTACCTATCCATACTATGCCCGTGTGTGTGTGCACGCGCACATGCGTGTGTGAACTTTTATATATACACACACACACACACACACACACACACACACATTTATAAAAACAAAAATTTCTTTCTCTTCTCTAATACTTCCCATCTACTAGAATTTCTCCCTATCATTGCTTTGGCTATTTGTTTCTCCACTTACTTTGGCTTAAAACTTGTATTTGTTTTCTATGTTTATGTTAGGTTGTCTACTTTCTGAATTACTGATGTGTACTGCTCACCTATTGCACATACCTCAGGTACTTTACTGAGTGACCTGGGACAGCAAACACAGCTGCTGAGCTATCAAAAATGTTTATGAAATTCTCACTCTTGACAATAGCTTTAAGTCTGTTAAGCGACTGGCTGCATTGAGTTCCCCCTAGCTATAGTTATTCCGGCTATGATGGTATCAAATATAATGGGCTGAACAAGGTCAGTCCTGCCTAGTACTCCAAGGGAAGACTTGAAACTAAACAAGTATCACTGCTTTCCAGGTGGTCCAGGAGAGGGTGCTGGGTTATTTGTAGCTGACATTTTGCTTTTTGAATTACTCTGTTACAGATTGGTAACAGTACTAGATAATCCAGCTGCATTAAAGGCCAACTTCTGCCCTCCCTCTCCCAACCCTGGACAGAAAAGCAGGACTAACAGCTCTGTTCAGTCGCTAGACAAGATATTTCTGTAGAGGAGAAGGTATCGGCTCTCCAGCCATACTGTATTCTAAGTGATTATATTCTCCATTCCCAACTTTCCTTTGGCATTTGCAAAAGGCCATTCTACACCGCTTATGTATCTGAGTGAAATGTGCAAAACAATTATCCACAAACACACTTCAGTTTCAGTACTTCAAATGATTTGAACCCCTATTTGAACAAAAATTTCTGTCAGCCAGTAGACTTCTTCAAAGTACTCACATAAAGATGAAACATCAAGTTCACTACTTATGATATATCACTAAATTCTGTGTCCCCCTCCCCTCCATCACTTCTGTATCAGCTTACTTCAGAATTAATGAGTTTTCTGATATAGGAAGTACATTTTTTTTTTCTATTCTTTCTTGTAAAAGTTTGGGTATCTGATATCCACATGAAAATAAAATAACATTGTGACCATCCTGCATTATGCAATGGTAATAATATAAACTCCTACAGTTAGCTCTGTGTCCTGCCTGTAATTTGTGATCAAGTTAAATCTCATTTCACATACAGAATTTAAATAATGACTAATGCTATGTCTTTATGGGGAGTTGATTCAGTGATTAAATTATCCTCTGTTTCATATTAGTAACATTGACTTCGGCATGCAAGTTAGAGTAGCACCGACTCTCCCATTAGTGTCCACAGCACACAATGTTCTCATTCATAAATCAAAGCAGGCTTAAATTTGCATCTTAGGAATGACCAGAGACAGTTGTGAAGGAGCCATGATGCTACTGAAACAGGATCAGCTTAATATTTCAAGAATCACTGACACATTAGACATCCTCAGGTGCTGTTCTAGTTCATTTGGCAAGGCAATGTGTCTAATCAAAGCCACTGTATACCTTAAGTGACAGTATTTCATTAATGAATAAAAGTGATTAGGTCCACCTAATTATGTGCTGTTAAACATTTGGAGATCTTTCACACTTACAGATGTTAAAACACCTTAAAAATTACACATTTGTTCAACATTTAAATTCAATATGAAATTCAGATATGAAAAAAAAATCCAGACAGAGACTTAAATTATAAAAGGGGCAGTGCCCCATTGCTTTGACATTCTCCGATCATGGCAAAAGTAGCAGCAGAACCCTACACTGACAACTGCTCTCTATTTTTAAGTTTAATTCAAAACTTTCCTTTTTTGAAGACTGAGGGAATATTTAATGAGCATTTCTGAGCATGCTAGATTTTCTTTTCCACAGTAAATTGAGATTTAGGAGACTTACAGACTTATAGTTTGCATAATCTGATGCAATTAGTTACCACAGCTGCAGAAAAATGCAGAAAAATTGTAAGATTAAATCAGAGTTTGATACCTATGTAAATACTTCTGAATTTTCCATATGGTGACTATCTCGATCTTTTGTCACCAGATACTAAGCAAGTATGATCTTTAATTCATATGTAGCACCTTGCTAGGTATAGTGTGAAGAATCCTGCCATTCCAGTCAATCAAAATAAGGATTAAGGCTCTCAATTTTAGACATTCAAGATTATTCTCTCAAAGGGAAGGAATAAGGGAATGGTCCATCAGCAAGCTGCTCTTTTTCCTGGAGGAGTTCAGTTGTATTTATCTTCAAAGCTTCCCCCACCCTGACTTCCCGCTCTTGATACACATCTACCTTTTACTGAGAAAGTCAGTTGGGTCGCTATTAATAACAAAACAACCCCTTCTTACGTTCCGTAAGACTAGACTATATTCTTCAGAAACACCTAGTCTTCACTCTTCCACTTCCTAGAAAGTGCATTTTATCAGCTGCCCTAGGGAGTGTTCTAAAGCCTAAGGAGGAATCCAAAAATTAGCTTGCCACTGCACCCCTAACCTCCCGTTTTAAGCACTGTTTGGGAATGCCCCTGCACTGAGCAGGGGACTAACACATAGGAAATCACCAAACAGATCATTTGTTGAAAGGGAAGACAGTTGTTCTTCTCATGCAGCAGGTGATATCTACAAAAGGGCTCCTAAAAATACATTCATTATACAATCACTAACTGTAACTAGTAAATGTCACTAGTGTACATGTATAATCACACTGGCTGTTGTCTTGTGTTACTGTCACAAGACAGTTCGCAGAATCTGGGAAGCTCACAAAGGAACTAGCAACTTGCATCCAAATCCAACTTTGACACAAGGAGGGGTGACTCCTTTGTCATTGGAGTTTTATCTATTTCCATTAGAGATGACACAGTCCTTGTTATTTCCTGGGCCCAAGTTATACATACACCGTTGCTCTGAAATAACAATTACCAAATAGATGCAGTTAAAATTTCCTAGGAGTTTCAGTGACCTTTTTCTTTTCAGGTACTTCTTCACCCTTTCCCAACAGATTCTCTTTCAGTGCCCTGACATTAGCAAACATAGAAAAATGCCTGTCCTGCACATAACCGTATTTTCATCATTGCACTGTTAACATGAATGGGGATCACAAGATACCAGGCTTTCAGAGTTATGCTGTTAGCTTCTGGCTCGTACCCACACGTTCACAAACTGTACAGTATTTGTAGAGCTCTGGAGTCAAAACAGCATGAAACACAAAAAGGGGAGGGAGGGGGAGCAGCACGGCCTGTCATTAGCAGCTGATAAAGAGTGCCAAACTCATTACAGATCTTCCATGGGGAAGGAAATATTCCTTGACTGATGCTTTTACTGTAGAAGATTCTTCCTTAATGCATTAAAATGGGGAGGAGGAGAACTACCCTTGCTTATCCCCACAGAAGCTGTGATTCCCCAGAAGATCAAAGACAGACTTCCTCTTTTTTTGCCCTCTACCTCGATCTCCAACCTTCCCCCCCACCCCCCACTTAATTTCATTCTCTTAGGTAGCTTGAATAACTTATGAATAACTCCATTAACAGTTCTAATGGCCTTTCCTGGGTGGTGGGAAGCGTTCCTCTGCTCCAGTTGCGCTTGAACACTCTCTTGGCTCAACCCTACATTGATTAGTTCAGCCTGGTTCTCAATCTACTTTTCTCAGTTCAGTGCAATACCACAGTTCTCTTGAGTGCTGAAGACTGAATTTAATCTAGCATATCCAAAATCAGAGATTAAAATTGGACAACTGATCAATGGATCATCAAAGCCTGATTATTTTCATTAACTTTGTATGGGGTATTAAAGAGGTTCAAAAACTGCTTTTAAATTCCAAATTTAGATGTTATGTGATAGCATAACTAAGCAGCTCCCACTGAAAATGTTTGCCTTGGTGGGTAACAAGTGCCTATACAAACTTAAAATCAAAAGCACTAGCTGGTCTCATGTTACATTCTCATTCTTTACCTATTACTTGTGATCCCATACTTCTTGGTCCATATCCCTTCTTTTCATGTCTGGTGATCTTCTTTGCTCTAACAGATCTTGAACTACAGGGCACAAATCACAAGTAGTTGAGAAATTAAACTGAACGTGACACTGAAGAGACATGAGCAAACTCTGCAAGGCTGCAAATGTCTGCAATCCAAAGTGCAGAAATATGAAGAGGAAAACTGGCCCTGTTACTACAGGCCTGTGAAGAGGACTACTGAGGCCAGTGAAGGACTCCCCCCACACTGATTGGGAGCAATTGGGAAATTAAACTAGGGCACAGATTACTATATATATTTCCTAAAACTCAGACATCCAGTGGTTTAATATCTTTTAACTTCAGGTATGAGAGTTCTTGCCTTGGCCTCAAAACCTATGATCATAACTGATTTTCAGATATTCTCTGGTGATGAATGAAGCTCTCCCAGCAAAACTGCTTCCCTTCTCCAGGTGTATCTGTAGTCCCTATTTTATTCTTCTGCAGAATGAATTAAAGGGATATCATCTGTAATTACTAAAGAGTTCATTTTTAGCATCCCAGACATTTTCCCAACCATCCCTTACTTACGGGAGTCAGAAGTGGACCAAGATCCCACTGCACTACACAAGTATCTGCTGTTTCTTCCAAGAACTCTTAATGATCTGAGTCACAGTGCACCTATATTAGTGTCTGCTCACCATCCTGGCTTTCCTTCCCCAAACACTTTGACTGTTGCTGCGAAGCACCAAGATCATATGTGGCGTGGCATAAATAGTGGCTTTCTGTTGGAAGGCACTGGTAGCACAGGTTGCCCAAACTGCAAGTATTCTTTGGCAAGAAAAGTCTCTTTCCCCGCACTTAAGGCATCCACAACAAAAAGTTACTGCTGTCTAACTGGGGCTTGCAGGTACTAGAACAACTGATACATTACTTGAGCGAAAATGTTTTCTTGCTTAAACAATGAATAAACATGTCAAGTTCATCACCAAGAGTTTTGCTGGTAGAATTTAATACAAGAGTATTAGGAGAAATGAGTCATTAGATATGTAACAGCAAGATTTTAAAATGTCTTATACACACACATTGGAAGAAGGGGGCAAAGAAAGTTTTGCTAAACAATACTGCCAGCTAGTAACAAAAAATCCCAGTTAACAATTTCACAGTACTATTGTGTGTAGGTATTTCAGTTAAGTATCAAGCAAGTTCAATTACAAAGACAAGAGACCCTAAAATTAAAGCAAAATGTTTGTGGTTTGAATCTCTGTTACATAACATGGTATTTTGCCCTTAGGAGTACACATAAAAGGGCAATGTACTTTTAACATATGGGACTAAGAAATATACAGCAGTTTAGTTTGTAGTCAAAGCCAAAGAAAACAACAACTAAGCAAGGTTATTTGATCTTTCCCCCAGCCCAGAATAATCTGATTCCACAGGTCCAACTGAAATAGAAAATCTCATGTAATCTTGTATCACCATGCATGGAGATTAAATTATAGTTGTGTGAAAAAACTTTAGTTGTCTTTGGCAGAAAATACAAAGGTCTGAAAACAAGCACATAACCCCCTCCCACCCAAAGTGCAAACAAGGGAGTCCTCCAGCAGTGCAACCTCTCTGTGACAGTCATAGATCAGTATATTGTACAGTAATGTTTGAAACGTGGGATTCCAATATCACAATGATCACTGACATTTTTATTTCTTAAATTGCTGGGAGAGAGTTCTAATTTTCAAATTTGTCTCTCAAGACACAGTGAAACCTAGAAAAACTAAGACCCAGTAGGGAAAAAGAAAAGTATCTACCTCTTCTACCTCACCATTTTTCAAGTGACGGATGAAGCATTCTTTTGCAATCAGACCCTGAAACAGACCTTCTGAACTACCACGCGGGTTTTTTGTTCCCTTTTGGAATTAGCCCTTGATTGGAAGAAAGAACTGGGAGAAGGAAGCAGTAATATACATTTATAGGGGACTAAGCTATAGAAGACAAACCATGAGAGAACAGCAATGTGTGAACAAATGTTCATCAGCTGTATTTATGAATTTTTATTTACTAGGACATTCTTGGAAGGGTTTCATCATTAAATTAACACTGTTTTACTTGTAATCAATAATCCACTCTGTGCTAGAAAAGTAATATAGGCTTTTTCAGATTATTGCACAAAAAATGGCAGCAAACCATTAATAACCCTTTGAAAAGCACAATTATAAATCAGTTTCTGAAACTGAGTTACAGAATGTCTCTATAATACAAAATAAATATAGTGTTAAGGAATAAAAACTAATACAATTACTTTTATTTAAATCAAGTCCAACAAGAAAATGTTTTAATTTGGCAAAACCCCCCACATTTGCTGCACGTATCTACAATCTAGCTATTTCATCATGACTGTGATCACATTTCCACCCCCTCCCCAAAATGTATTATCTTGACAAGAAATGCAAAACAGAAAATATAACACAAAGCATTTTCTTTTTATGTATGCTCCCATTATTGTATCTAACGCTTAATTTATAAATAGAGGCTCTCAGATACAAGTATGCATTATAATTCTCTTATTGTGCTGTTTAAAGATTAAAATACTTTACACAAAAAGTCCAAAGCAGTTCATTCTTTAGTCATACTTCCAGTGAAAACTTTTTCTTCTATTTCATTAAGTATCAAAACCGGAATTTGCGTTTTATCAGTAAGTGACTATAAGCTGATGACTATTTTAAAATATATCTAGTTCATGAAAGATATTGCTTATCTGAATACTAGGTTAATGCTATATACAGGTACTCAAAGAGCAGACGAGAAAAGTCATGTAGTGCTACTGTTAAGAAACATTTTTAAGTAGTACAAAATTTTCCAATAATTTATGTCCTGATTTTTTTTGTGCTACCAGGAAAAACATAAAGATTAAAAATCAAAATACTTATCCCAACTACTTCAGCTGAAGGAACAAAAACAAATATCCATTTTTTAAGAGAAGCAAAAATATTGAATATAATTAGGATTTTCTACTAATTACAAATTTAATTTAACAAAATAACATGGAGGCAACATTTGGTAGATTTAAATTCATACAATCTGTTGAAGTATTACACAATTACAAAATTACTGATCTAAAATTCTTAAAGAAATCTGTATTTTCAGCATACTGCTACATATTGTTCAGTCTTGAAGGCTGAAATTAACAATTTTTTATTCTCATTCCAACACAAGTGAAGCTCATTTGCACCTTCTCTTAAACCTTTTTAGCAGCATTGTCAGCTTTATAAAGAGAAAAAGGCAAAATATTACCATAATTTATATAATCTAATAATCTTTCCTGGGCAAAGGACCCAGCATGAAATTCCTATACCAATTGACAAAAATATATTAACATCTACTTGCATTTACAGTTTCAATAATTTGTAGTTAGTATTGAGTTGGCCTATGAAGCAGTAGTAAAGTGCAAAATATTTGGTATAATATCTAGTGATTAGCTTTTGTTTCTGTAGAATACAAATGAGTAAGCCTGGCTCTTCCATTGACAGATATAGTGTTTGATGGAGGACCAACCTGGAGGCAAGGGAAAAAGGAAGAAAAAAAATTACAAGAAATAATATTAACATAACTTTTAAGACTCTTCACTCTGTAGTATGTTGCACAATATTAGCTCATGAAAACAGAAATACTGTTACTTCAGTTAGCATGTTCTTCTCACCCCAAAGAGCTCGGAGATGATTTCAGAACAAAGTACATATGCTACGAAGCAGAAACATATGGAATTATTTAAAAACACATTTATCCTATCTAAAAATTCAATGCCTAACTATTCAATAAATGCATAATTTTTCAAACAGGTCTGAGGATGGACTCAACTAAAAGAAATACCTGAAAAACTCTCACTCCAAACAAACTCTTTTTATTAAATACTGAATAGAACTGATTTCTAACATAAAATCTTCCAAAATTCATTTATGACACTGAAATGTTTCTTTTACCAGGAGATAACTGTAACTTTTAGGATAGATACAAGAACCTGATTTTCAAGAGGGCTGCATAAACCAACAAATCCAAAGAGAGTCAGTGGCAGCTCTGGATGTTCCATAGCCATGAGAACCACATACCACAGCACAGTTTACTAATTACAATGAAAATATTCTGAAGAGAAAAATGGTCAAAAAGAAACCTCACTTGACCCATTTTAGGTTAGCAATTATTGAAGGCCTTATTCAACAAAAAAGATTCACAACACAAAAGACCACAAATCTTGGCACTGCATACTGACAACTTATTAATTAAAACAAGGGGGGAAAAAAAAAGGATTTGGCTAGTGATGCTAGCATTTGTCTTTTGTTTTGAATGCTTCCCTCACAGAGGTGAAAGAATGGAGAATACAGTGAGACATAAAAAGAGGAGAGACAAGTGAGCACCTACAGCTCAACACCTACTTGAGCATGCCTGTAACCTTTCTGGGGGGTGGTACAGGAAGGATGGCAGGCCTAGAAGTCTCAGAGAGGCTGTTGCACTGCTGCACTGAAACAAAACCCTACATATTTGAAGCAGACTGACTAATACCAAAACGTACTAAGATCTGAATGTCCACTAGAGAGATTTTGACCCTAAAGAATCAAAGGCTTCCATAAAAAAACCAAAAACCCCGACAGAAAACCCCCACCCATGCACAAGATCACACAGCATTTGTTTTTTCAAGCTGTAGGTGGGAAAGGGAAGAGAAACAAAAAATACTGGATTTCTTTAACTTTCTACAATAAGAATTTTTTCCTCACTACAGAATGTAAAATACTAACGCTGGGGTCAGGAAAGCTGTGTGTGAGACTATCATTCAACTGCCTGGTTATAAATTTAAAGTAATATAATTTTTTTTTTTAATGTGCAATATTCTACCCAATGAAAGAAGTACAAGTGAATTTTAGGAGAAAGAAAAAAAACATTCAAGCAATACTTTTTTACCTAAGAAGGTGGAGGAAGAAAGTATACAGAACCACCTAACCAGGACTGTTGACAAAACATTGAGAAATCTCCTACTAAAGATACCAAACAGCAGCAGTACGTTTAAGAAGAACTAAGGGCTTTATACAGTCTAGTAACTACAAAAAAAAAAAAAAAAAAAAAAAAAAAAATCTACCTTCGAAACTTATGTTACCTGCCAGCAAAAGGCTGCAGCTGATTCAGGTCTTACTAGGATGCAGCTGTCCAGCATGAGGCTAAAACCACACCACTTCAAATCATATAAGGATGGAAGAAATACTTAATTGATGACTTACAGGTATCAAACACATTTCAGGAAGATTTCCAATTTGATTTGTATTGTTTGAAGATATGGACATACCAATCTTTTCATGTGCATTTACTGAGTTTCTTTGCAAAACTGAACTCTCTTCCCTACCTCCCTTCCCATTGTTAAGACACCTCCTTCTAGTGCTTTATGCAAAGGCTGACTGCTTTTAATGTCAGGCATTAATTGGGTAAGTTTGAAGGAAGGACTGAGAGTTCATTGTTATGGTGCAATGATGAAAACTCACCCTTTTCAATTTGGCAGCAGCTTCTCCAGAACGAATTGCAGCCAGCAAGCTCTGGTGGATCTGTTCTGGGTCAGAGCGCTGGAACATCATCGCACTTTGTCTCTTGGTGACAGAGGGTGGGTGGTCAGCTGAAGCACCTGACTGCACCTGGCTCGACTGCTCACTATTCACACAGCTGCTTTTCTATTAAGAGAAGAAGGGAAGAAAAAAGAAAAAAAGAAGAAAAACCCTTTAATCTGAATTAGTCACAAATGGAAAACTAAATCAACCTGGCAAGAAGCTGCATATCAAACTGTGCCACCATTCTCGTGTTTGCTTCATTCGAGATTTCAGAGATCAGCCACATTTCTACTATAGCTCTGGAAACTGTAATTTGCCTACAACACTTAAAATAAACAAATAGCTCAAATATAAGCATATTAGACACCACACTATAGCATATTTAAATATTCTTTGAGCACTGAAGTAGCCAAAGAATTAATTATAACATATTCCCAGACAAAACTACTCATAGCCCCAACATGAGCTAGGATTTCCTTTTTCTACCATTTTTTTCACTATGCATTCCTCTAAGAATCTAAATTTGACATCCAAACCTTATCCAGGAAGAGCCACCCTGGGAAGTTCAGCAGTGCATCTGAGCCACAAGCAGAGGGAGTGCCAGGCATTATAGTATTCTCAATCTACTGAACAGAGATTAGCATCTAACTTCTATGCCTAAACAAAGTGGACATTATAAAAAATACGAAATTTGGGACAGTACTGCCTCTTGCCTTCTAAGCTCAGAATCCTGTAATACTGCTGATTTGTACAGAACATGCAAGGCAGCCAGCAGACTTAGGCTCATCTATACTTCACAGAATTTGTGGATACGTCATTTTTTTCCTTGTGAACATGTAGTTTATACCAGTTAGAAAGCAGCTGTGCCAGAATACCTTAGAACAGTTCTCTGAACGAGAACACTGAATATCTGTTGTTGGTATATCTGCATCTGCACATTTGCAACACTGATACGCTAGCTGATTATTACAATTTTTTAAAAGCTTCTCACTTAGATAATCATGCCAGCAAAATCTTAATACACCCAGTTTAAACTTCCTTATGTCATGATTACTTTGAAGCCAAACTGTTCACATTACTCACAGAATTAAATCTGAGATACAACCAATACACAGAACTAGAAAGAACAAATCTTGAGCACTCTGAACATAAAAATAGGTATACACAATGTAAATGACTCAATTTAATTTGCTGCTCTTCAAATTATAAGGTTTTAATTGTGGCAAGAAATATTTATTCCTAATATTCAAAATGAGACTGTTTTGACTGTAATATTTTCTTTTTTATTTCATTAAGAGGTTGCACTACTGCTCAGTACCACAAGATTTGTACAGTATCAGTGCAGCACCTTCTGGTAAACAAGCAGTTCAAAGACTAGCCAGAGTAAATCTCTCCTCTGTTGTAAATGAGATCACAGTGGATCAGTGATCGAGGCATATTAGAAACAAGGTTTACCTCCTCTGTTAGACTAGTTTGTGACCCTCCCGTTATGCTCTGTAAGGAAGGGTTTTTCACTTGAGGCATGGAGGTAGCTGAGGAGAATTCAGCTGCAGAAGTTGCAGAGGACAGTTCAACAGGAAATTCCTCTCTTGCTGCCTGGCTAGTGATTGCACGCGTTTTATTGAATGATTGTGACCTTTTGACTGCTGATGAGACAGCAAGAGCAAAAGGGGATGGTCTCGAACTGGAATATGGCTTTGGAACTGCAAAAGTTCTTAGAGTTTTTAAGTTCAACGGTGCCGGTTGACAGGAGGGAAAACTCAAAGGTTTGCTTTTAACAGGACAGGTGGAGGATTCAATTTTTTTTTCATAATCATCTTTTTTTTTGTCTGCTGGAGGGGAGAAACTACTTGCTTTATGTAGAGGAAGAGTAGTTTGATCTGGTGAAAAATCTTTTTTTTCTATGTCTGTATTCTTAGCTTCATTTTGAGTAGAACTGGGAACAGAAACTGTACTTCTGGCAATTGCAGATGTCACATAATGAGCTGAAGCTCTTCTCTGCATTTGCAGAAAAAAAGAACTAGGTTTTGTTGCAGGACTTAATGCAGTTGATTTGTCTTGAGTCTCAGAAGAGGCATTTGTATTATCCAAGCTTAGCATCGGTGGGATACGCTGTTTGGAAAATTCTGTTTCTGCTTGATTGCTCTCAGGAGTAATCTCAACTTGAGAAGTCACAGCGTGCTCAGAAATGCTGTTCACCCTGTGCAGTGGATCATTTGCTGCTACAGGTTCATTTTGTGAATCAAACTGAAAATGATCTATACTTTTTGGAAAATGAGTATTTTCAGTTTGCATTATGAATTCTTTGGAGTCTTCATGCTTCAGAGAGTCTTCCAGAGCAGATACCTGTTGATCCTTATAATCTGATGGAATTTCTGATTCCAAGCTCTTCATCATTTCTAAGGATTTTGGAGGCACTATTTTATAAGTAGTCATTCCAATTTTTGGTATGTAATCTCTTGTAATTTCATTAGAGGGCTTAGGTTTAGGTTTGGTGTCCTGTCTATAAAGAGGATAACCTTTTAAAGGACAGCCATCTGCAATTTTTGCAGTCGTTTCTGGTGAAGCAACATTATCGCCATTTGTAGAGCTGTGACTTTGATCTTTTATGGGATTTACTTTTTCATGGGAAAATTCTTTCCTCTGGAGGTTTAATTCTGTTGAAATTTCTTCATCCTCTTGTACTCCATAATTCAACTGGAGTAGGGGGTTGTTTGTATCTGTATTGTGTTGATGGGCCAGTCCTCTGAATGACTCACAGTCTTGAGGAACAATCATTTCCTTTAGTGTATGTCTTCCCAAATTGCTCTCTGATGGACCTGTCTGAATTGCAACATCCTGAGTTTTTACTGTGTCCAGGCTGTTTTGATTTGACTTCTGATCCTGCATTCCTGGAATCGCTTGAGGATAATTCCTATGACTTGCAGAGAAGTCATTTTTACATGCCTGGCAGTTTGATAGTCTGTCAACTTCAAGCTTGCTATTTTCTCTAAAATCTGCTGCAGTAATTTCTGTTGTCTGAAGTTCTTTTCCTTCTTCTGTTGTTGCGAGGAGTTTTGTATCATTGTGATCTTCAAGTTAAAGAGAGATTCTGAAATTAGTATGAATACTGACAAGATTTAACCTTCCCACTTACATCACAAAGCCCAAAATCCAACATATTTAACCACAAGGGTTGGTTCCTCAGTAGTATGAAATTTTTCTTAACACTTGCTCTTAAAATCTATTTAAAGATATACTTTGAATAATATTGCCAAATAATAGTATTCTTGCTCAGGTATTCTGCATTAATTAACAGGCTCCTGGTGTCATGCATCTACTTAACAGAAAAACCTGTTCTAGAATCATTTAAAAAGTTCAGTTTATTATATTGGCATCAGTGACTCAAGAGCTCAAGGACTATTCAATGCCAAGTAAGCTGCAAATTTTATCTAGTTTCACAGCACTGTGGCTTTTGTTTATAGTTTTAACATAAAATATGTTATTTGTCAACTATACCTAGCTTATATGCATAACGGAACAACTGGAGAACATATCGACACAAGCAGTGTATCCAACTACAGCTTTCCAAGTATTCCAACACTATTAACTCCATTCACTACCTTATGGACTAAACACACATGGTCTTCTCCAAAACACAGGAATATTTGGTCTCGAATTGTTTGAAATACAATATTGTAAAAAAAAAAGTACTCTTCAGAAATAATCATGTGGAGTGGCATTTTGCAAAAAATGTCTCTCCCCGTTAAAAATGTAAGCTGGACTCATGCAGTATGTTCTTATGATTTACAAACAGATATACTGAATATAGAAGACAGACTATGGAAAACTGAATATGAATCTGAAAAATCAATGTCATGAAAAGGAGAAAATAAATCAGTAAGGTCACTAAATTCATGGAAAAATCTAGCAACCACTGTATCAATAGGATGCTGTTGCTTCCTTCCAAATAAACATGTCACTATTTGTGTTTAAAAATCATGTTTTTCACACAGAAAATTCACGGCAATTTCGTAAGGACATGAGAAGGGCTCTCCCTCTCCGCTGTGGCGTGGTGCCCATGTCACACTCCACAGCAGGAGAACCTCTGCGTCCAGCCACCTTCCCTGTCCTCATCACAGCTCCACCCAGACCTGTCCCCATACTGCCTTACAACCCTGCAGTGCGGCTTTGACCATTGCTATAGGAGATAAGGGGGTGTGGGGAGAAGAAGTCAGTTCTTGTTACCCTATCCCACAGGATACATCAGAGCTAGAGAAAATAAAGTAATCTGCTTATAATGATTCAAGCTGACTGTAATAAACTGTCATTGTTTTCAAAGGAATAGTTCTCTTCGGACTTGTTTTGAAGTATTAAAAATGAGTGGGAACGACTCACCATCATTTTTATTTTGATCCACAGTTCTGAGCTTCCTGTCTTTTTCAAATGCAACTTGCTCACTGCTTATCTTAGTCTGTAGTTCTCTACAAAGCACAACAGTACATTAAATATGCTGGTATCACTCATTTCAGTAAACACAAGAAAAGATGCAAGAGAACTGGCAATATTCTCCAAACACAGATGGACAAAATAAAATCATTCTGCCAAACACTGGAATACTCAATAGTGTGTGGTTTTTTGGCTTTTTTTTTGGGGGGGGGGGTTGGTTTTTTTTTTTGTGTTTTTTTTTTTAGTGACAGGAAATGCAGCTATGGTATTTTATATACCAAATGACATGCAGCTTCACTCTCTTCTGTGTAAGATGTTCAGTTTTGCTTTCCCTTCTTTCCTGCTTTTGTTTACTCATGCACTTTGAACAACCCCCTTCCCAGTAACAGCTTAGTTTCAGTAAAGCCACTAAAGTGATGGTTTATCATTCATATAAGTGTTCTTAGTGTGAAGTCTTCTGACACCTCCTACATTAAAAATGTGTCCTTGATTTTGTCCCTTATACAAAACACAGGAAGTTATCTGAGACACTGACTGCATATGAAAGAGTGCAATGCAGACTTTTCCAAGTAGTGGAATGAAAAATTTTCTGTCCATTTCAAGAGAAATCTTGAGAACAACAGAGAAATATGCATAAAATGTTGCTTA
The DNA here is from genome assembly GCF_036370855.1 of Dromaius novaehollandiae. Taxonomy (NCBI): domain Eukaryota; kingdom Metazoa; phylum Chordata; class Aves; order Casuariiformes; family Dromaiidae; genus Dromaius; species Dromaius novaehollandiae. The sequence continues at coordinate 21,309,093 of NC_088104.1, forward strand.
CATGCTGAAGATTTTGCAAATGCATATAATTTCTGTCCTTAAATCATAAGAACCGTACAAATGCTAATATATATATATGTGTATGTAGCTTTTTGGGGAAAGATTAAGTACTTGACTTAAAAAGGTAAATGAAAAAGGCCAAAATACTTCAAATGCTTTTAAAAAAAAATTTAGAACCTCAAACTTAGATCTCCATTTAAGATACTTTTATTTTCTCCAGTTACAAATACTAGCATTAGGAAGATTTTAACTTATTTTCCACTTTGAATGTATTTGTTATCAGGAACCAGTACCTTGAGCTGAAACATCTGCTTGAATCAGTTTAAAATGATAAATTTTTTAACAACATTCCTCTTCATCTGCTTGCAGAGTCTGAGGTGTCCAATAAACCATTAAACAGGACCATAGACTCTCACAGCTCTTGTTGAAAAAAGTTAACGCTCCATACACTCCATACAGTTGAGAGACTGAACTATAGGTGTTCACAAGCCAAAATGCTTTTAAAATAAAGAAATACAGGCCAAACCAAACTAAAACCCGTAAGTCACAAAATAACAGAATATTATAGAAAATCATTTTTATTTGAATACTACACATATCCCATGAGCTTGATTAAAAGAAAAATTTCTACAAAGTCACTAGATCTTATATAGAACAGTTGACTTAGCAGAAGGTTTCCAGAAATAATATGTCAGAGAAATGTGAGTCCTTGTTCTAGAATCACACTGATATTCCAGGCAAGAAAGGACTTCCAAACTATACAGTCAGAGCAGCGCATACTACATGATGCTGGGTAGTATTATAGGCCATGAGAGGCTATTACAAGTTAGTGGAAAAAAAAGAAACAGCCTCTGGGCAATTGGCCAGACTGGCCCAGTAATACAACAGGTCTGATAATTTGAAAGTTCAAGGCAAAAATAGTATTTGCCTGATCCGCCTCCTCCCTCACAGAGCAGACAGACCCAAACAACCAGCACAGCATTTGTCAGGACAGAACACCAAAGATTTTTGCAGAGCCCCAGGTGATCCCAGACTGACTACTAAGACCCTTGAAATACAAGTCAAAACTCCCTACACTACCTTGAAAGTTCCTGGCTAATACAGCATTCACAGATTTTGGCTTCAGTACAATAATTGAAGTAGTTCTTTCAATTTAAATTGGGAACAGTTGCCAGTTTACTTGCCCCAGGGAACACAGAAACAGTAAATTAGATTAGCACAATGGGACTTCTCTGGACAACCAACACTCATTTCAGGCAGGCACTAACTCATGTGGGAGGCCTGCTGAGTCAGGTACTTTAACAAACATGCTGAAGGGCAAAGGCACAGCATCACCAGAAAGGAAAGAGAGTGGTTAAGGAAACCTGTGTGTTTTTCCTTTAAAAAGGAAGAATTAACTTGATTTCCTGAGAGCAGATAGATAAAGCAGGTCAAGATAACTGGCTAAGATGCAGAGAAAAAAAACAAAACAAAAATTAAAACACGAAATAGGCAAGCAACAGATAACTGTGCCCAGAGGAACTGAGATGGCCCATCTACCTGTTCCCTGCCCCTCCCTCCCAAATCTAAGAATAAAATTTTAAATTCTCATTTAACTAGTCAATCCAGTTTTTCACAGCACATTGCACTAGTAAACATGCTGGATATTTTAGAGCCAGGTTCAGCCTTCCTGGGGTGAGGCTGTTCTGGTGATAAGGAAAGACAGGCTCAAAGCAAATAGCCTGCAGAACACGTTGTCATTTTTGCTGCAAAGCTGCATGAATTACTGTGTACAGAAGAGTGCTACAATTGAAACCTTAGCTTATTAAGCTCATTCCTCTCTCACAATTCTCTCTTCTGTGCTCCACAATGAAACAGCACTCTACGTTTTATTTGCCTCCCCCATTCCCTCCCCAATGCTCCTTTCTTTGTCACAAAGCGTACTTACTTGCCATCTGTGCTAATATTTTCTTGTTTTTCTTCCTTGAGGCTTTGTGAGTTGCCTAAAGAAACACAGCCAGGAACTGGAGCTGGTGAAGCAGGATCATTTTTCTCAGTTTCCAGTGGTACCTCCGCAGAGCCAGGGGCTGCAGTAACCATTCCCGTCCCGAGAGAGGGTTTTGTACTTTCTGTTTCCTCTCTCTGTTGCACACTCATCTCTTCGTTTTCATCAATTTCTTCCAGGCTGTATTCAGAGCTCCTTCCAGCTACGCTCACAGGACGCAGGAAAGAAAAGAACAAAAACCAAAAAAACCACAAATACCAATTCAGAGTGGAGATACAAAGAGATTGCAAAGTCGGCCTAAATAGTTTAAAGAAGGAAAAAATAAGGAGAGTTCTCTTCATAATTCAGGCAAAAATAAAGGACTCATTCAGAGCTTCAACTTCACTTTATTTTCTAGTCTTTTCCATTTTTTTCTCTCTACACAAGAGAATATGCTCATCCCCATGCTACTGTCCATCTGTTCCTGTATCTGTAACTACTGGATACATTTTCCTTTGTTTATCCAAGTACTGGATTAATATAGATTAAAATATATTTAACAATATCATAATCCCAAATTTCACAGACGTAGGCAGAATTTATTTTACACAGATTTCTTGCTACTTTCATTAAATCTCCAATCAGGTTTAAAATATATGGTTCATTTAGCTCACAATTAATATGTTAAAGAACTAAAGAACAAATCAAATCTCAGCTTTGCCAGTGTTCTGAATAAGTATGCTCGCCACTATCAAAATTTTGCCTTAATTATCCTGACTGTATTAAAACATGGTTAGAAGTGTCTTGTGCACTGCCCTGTGTTACAGCAGAATTCCACAAAAAAAGGCATGGAACAGCATTAATCCATGACGCTAACAAACTTTTCATCTAAAGCATAGTTAAACTAAAAGATTTAATTACTGGTTTAGGATATACATAAGTCAGTATACCTAAAGTTAGACTAATCAATCCACTTATTTTGATTTCCAGAGGGACTAACTGTCCCTGGTTTTACTTTCCTGCCAGGAATCTTCCTACAACAAGATGTTGATTCACATTTTTCAAATATTAGTAAGTAGGCCGTACAATTAACCTCTTGGCTTTGCAACTTGTGTTCTATAACACAAGGAAAATAACACTAATTTCATCTATACAGTGCAATATGGTACCATGTAAAGCTACTGGAAGCAATGTAGCCTTTTAAGCAGCGTACTCTGCCTGACCTGAACTCCTATGCAGCTTTGCAAGCACCAATACCTGGTTGGTGCAGGCCTTGCACTTAGGCAGTTTGCTTTCAGACTCTTGTGGAAAAGTTGTATCAGTAAATTTCTAGGTGTAAACCTACCCCAAATAAAGGCTGAGAACGGTAACAAAATACTGGCTTAAAGTAAACAACGCTAGAAAGTATCAGATCACAGAGTAGGTTTTTCTTTTAAAAAAAGCCTTAAGCAGACTTCTTCTACAAACTGGTATCCTACAATGCATCCAATACTTTTAGACAAGCACATAGCGTTATAGAAACATAATATGGAACTGTGTAAGACTTGGAGGAAATCTATATTCAGAATAGAAACTTTGTTCTTTCTAATAAGGTCATTAGCTAAGACTTCAGGAATACCAGTTACTCACTCACAGAGCAATTATGAAAGCCAGAGTCAATAGCTTTATGTAATTTTTCATCTTGCCCTCTTGCAATAATGCTTTGCAGCTGCGCATTAAGCCATGTGGTCAACACCTGCCATAGGTCTGAATGCAGAGGTGATTTAGATCCCGTGGAAAGAGTGGCAAAACTGCAAAGTGATGCAGATTAGTTTCTGCCACATGACCTAAGCACATGTGTACACACACGTGCCATACTGGTATTAAAAGGCCTCCTTAGGCCCTTACAGACAGTAACTTGTTTCTTTTTTCTCTTTTCTTTTTTAACTCTTTCATCTCCATCTATGGCAGTTTTAGTGATAGCAGTATGCTTTTATGTGTAAATATATATGTCACAAGATGAAAACAAAGTGTGACAGAACTTGGACAAATATCAGATCTGCTGAGACTGTTCCACAACCTGTAACCAGCTCACAAGAACACTGTCTCCCGCACAGGTGAGAAACACTAGTACACCTGAAAAGTGGACTCGCAGAATCTGCATCCCAGAGCTTGAGGTTAGCTCCCAGATGCTGTGGGCCTGAGCCATTGACAGCCATGGGAACAAAGACCAAGACCTTCAGTTTAACTTAATATGCCATGGAAACCTGAATTACACAACAAAACACAGCCAGTATTTCTGACAAGACAAATGGAAACATTCTGGAGTTGCTATGGCTTTGTGCCCAGGCACTGCTGTCATCTCTGCTGCTTTTCCTCTGGAGAAGTGTAACCAAGGCTAAGTTATATCTGTATTGGTGGGATGGAAACGTAGTCAGCCTGGTTTGGTAGAAGGCATTGCTGACTTTGCCACTACATGGAAGTCTCTCCTTCACTGTGCTAGGAACAGCTCCGAGCTTCGAGCTGGACTAATCTGAACTGCAAGTATATGATTCCAACCACAAAGGAACTCGCACTGTTTACAAAGTACTATTTGTTAGCGTATCAGGCTTGCTTGAGCTTAGTTTCAACTGGTGGTTTCTCCTCTGTCACTGGACTGCCATGGCTGCAGCAGGATAAAGTCTGAATTTGATCCACAACAAAGCAAAACAACAACAGCTACAAAAAAAACAACCATCCTTCATCTACACCATGCCGTTAACTCGCCAGAGGAACGGTTCCAATTTTATGACTTGTCTCCAGATCCACAGTTTAGGAGTTTTATATGCAACATACCACTAAGAATAATTATGGCAACACTGGCTAGGTATTGTACACCCATGCTGCTTCCCTACTCCATGTTTAAGTACATATACAAACACGCACCATGCAAATGAAACTTTTTTTTTCTAGTCAGCTGATCAGTTCTCAAGTAACTAACAAAGCATATAAATTGCACTTTTGTCTGTTTAATTTAATGCCTGATCTTCTCAGGGAATAAGCTTTAAATAGGCCTAAAAGAATAATGTTAAAACCTATGGGATAACACTGTGAAGAAATACCTGATATATCAACTAGAAGTCTCACGTGAGTCAGTAAGAATACTCTTTGCACAACAGGTAATAGGCTTCTACTGCTTTGTGAGCCATTAGGCTTGTAAATACCAAAACCAGAAAGACTGACTACATCATGTAAATCTCAGTGCCTTTGCTCTCGACTCCTTCTTTTTAAGAGATACTGTAACTAAGAAGATTATAGAAAGGGATTTATTTAATAGAAAACTATTTAAAAATCTGTAATTTATTTACTTATTTTTAACCATTTCACCCTCTCCTCCAGAAAAAATACTAAGCATTATTTTGGCTTAGGGAAAGGGAACAAAAATCATAACTGAGGGAAAAAAATGTTGTTTACAATCAAAAATGTTCAAATTAGTTCTCTTTTAAAAGTTTATTCTAGTAGTTGCATGCTTTCAAACCACTTTTGTCACAGTACAGTCTGTCTTTACACCATGGAAAAACCATTTTACAACAGAAGCATTGCCTATCGCAAATTCTACAGCATAATTCCACTTAATGTGCATGTGTCTATTAGCCATGCACTACTTGGACACTAAATAAAATTTCTTGAACATTAGGGCAGAAGATAACACTATATTTGCAGCTTAATTTTATTTACTTATTAAATAAAGTAGCAATGAGTAGAAGAACTACTTTGTGAATGCCAGTCGTAACTGACCAAAAACTCACAAAACTTCCATGAGACTGATACTCAAAGTGGTATTAAACCAAATGTAAGGAAATACTGAGTTTATGTAAAGTTAAAATTATGTCCAATTTAGCAATTAAAGAGATACTAAACTATTCCATCTTGTCTATTTAAAACAATGCCCAAATTTGATGCATAATTTTCAGAACAGGGATAGGACAAGAGCAGTACCACTGATTTTGCTGCAGGTGAATATTGTTTTCACAGCATGATGGGCTTTCCTAAAAAGACCTTTTATAAAAAGGCCACAGAACAGCCACCAGAGAGCAGCAGTAACCCATGAGGAAAAAAAAAATGGCAATGAAGCTGTGCTATGTGACTTTGCCTTCACATTTAAAAAAATGCACTGTAATGAATCTTCAGCAAAAGACATGGCATGAAGACATCATAAGCAGGACTAGAGAATAAAGACTGCCACTGACTGAGAAAGTAGGGCTTGACACAGGCTGTTCTAAGCTCACTAAAGGTGATTCCATTTCTTTCCATTACAGCTTAAATTAAAATATTCAACTACAAAAATCAAATACCTCAAGCAGAGCTTCCTAAACCTACGTAAAGAACAAACAAGCCATTCTAAGAAGTTCATAGCTGTTTTTCTATGCAGGACTCGGGCACAACAGTGATCGCACTCACGCGCTACAGCGATGGGAAATGCAGAAATTCTGACACAGATATACAATCTTAACATGAAAACAAGTTCAAGAAAACAAAAAGGCTTGATATTATATCAGAGCATGATAAATTTGCTCATCTTAGACCCATCACCTGTAGATAAATACACTTTTTAACACAGAAAATTAAATACTAATAAACATTCTTAAGAATGATTCACTTGAAACAATATTAGAAGTGACTACCCTCCTTCATCTGCTACAACAACTAGGAAAAGGTTATGTGTTTATTTTTAACTATCAAGCCAAAACGTTATAAAGAAATATACTACAACCAATATTTAATTTGTATTTCAGGTCCATGAGGATGTTAGCATTACAAGTAAACATAGTTTCATCACTCAGTTGCTGTAGAGAAATTTGTTCATAGCTGGCAAACTCAAAGCTATGATAGACACATGCTGGAGCTGTGGCTTTGATAATATCAAAGGAGTACTTCAGAAATAAGGTTTGTTAGCTGCAATGATTTGCAAATTAAAGAATATAAACATTAGAATGACCACAAAAGAGTAGCCAAGAAGATTTTCAAAACAGATCAGTTATTTCCGAAGGGAATTCAGAGAGTTTGGTAAACTGAGTCTCCATTATCACTTAATTACATTCATGTTTTAGAACTACAGCAATCTCGCTCATAGGATACTTTAAGTGTGCCTTCACGACTAACTCAGATTTTTGTACTCTGATTTTTTGTGCTTTGGAGGACAGGAGAAGTTACAGCCCTCGCCTGTTTACCCCATCTCTTTGCCAGAGGCTCCAAACCCAAACAGGAGATAGAGGAAGAGGAAGCACATTTCAACAGCAGAACTCTCTAGCAAGGTAATTCAAACCCTCCAGTGAAACTGAGTCCACACTAATATGCTAGATACTGCATCTGTGGTTATTTGTTTGCACAGTCTAGCATATGTTTTACAAGGTTCTAAATATATTTTCATGGTGTGTATTATTACTTCCAACATAAGTTAAAGGAGCATACAAATATGTAACAGGTCTGCAACCATACTTCCTTACAGCTTCAATCTCAGCTGTACTTGAGTTCCTGTCAACTAGTGAGAAACTTGAGTGTTTAGCCTCACATACTGCTTGTGGCACTCCACATGCTTAGTGTTTATATACTTCATCCTTGCCGAAATACATACATGAGTGTTTTGTTCCAGACTGCACTGACACTGATTATTCTAAAAGCAATTGCAAATTTTAGAAGACTCTTAGAAGCCACGACTTCATTCTTGTATCTGAACCCTACCATAAGATGTTACAAACAGCCACATAGAACTTAAACAAAATAAATAAAAAGTTATTCAGCAGCTAAGTAACTATTTTATTTTAAATAGCTATACTTCTATATATCACAATTTATTTCTTCAGCATTCAACAAAAGTACAACTATTTATGGGTACAGTTTATATTTATGACTCATGTTCTCAAAGGCTGTTCAAGACAGAAGCCAAAAGGCAGGCACAGATTTGCTCCTACACTCAACTTATGCAGGTCAAGGGCACGCAAGGAGGGGTTTCGGAAAACAAGACTGGACTTCAGCTTTTGAATAGCTTGTTATGGGGTATACAAAAATCACTAAAGTTCTAGCCTGTTCTGACTAATTTAAGGGGGAGGAGGGAAAATAGAGATGTTTAGTTTCCTAAAATGTAAAGCAGAGAAACCAATACAAAATATACGTACATCTACCTGAATGCAGTAATGGTAAAACATCTTTATTTTAGAGAGCCATATTCTGTACTTGAATGGGAGAATTAATCGATCTGAGGCCTTGTAATAATCCTGTACTTAAGACACATCTGTAGTATAGAAATTTACTGCTATGAATTATAATAGCCAACTGTAAAATAGATTTGACCAATGCATTTGGAAAAAACTAACCTGTTTCGGACTGTATTTCGGTTGCTTTTTGTTCCACAGTATCCTCAGCAGCGGTTAATTCTGTTGACGCTGTTACTGCAACAAGTCAAATAAACCTTTTTATTACAAGTATTGTCTCTCAATTTTGCACCAAGAAAAGCTCTAGACAAAATGTTAAGTTGTGATCTTAAAGACTGGTGAGTTCTTCCAGAAATGCACCTTCTCTTAAGCGATCAATTGTTGTCACAATTCCCAAATATTTTTAATCTCAACTCTTGGGTATTTTTGAACCTAGAGAATTGAATTTTTAGGTTAAACGGAAGAATTATAAAAACAATAATACAAATCTCATTCCCTAAAATTCTTCTTCTCAATCCATTTTCTATGGACCCCTCCCTGTTCCAGGGAAGCTAATCTTCTCCTCTGTCCACCCCCAGCTTGTCCATTTGATTAATACAGACACAACTGCTATAGGTAATCTAACTATAATTAATTTGAATTTTATTTCTTTCTGCTCAGTGTGTCCTAAAGCTTGCCTTCACACTACATCAGCTGATCTAATAAAATAATATTACTGCTCCTTACAATCTGAAGATGTTTGGCACTCATATTTTTTAAGTTCTTATCTCAGAGGGTAGTATTTCTGTAATGTTTAGCCAAATTACCATACTTTCTATTGCCTTGTAATTAAGGAGTATAAAAAGATTACCAGTCTCATTAATGCTTTCACTTCGATCTTCTGGCATTTTAGAAGGTGGTGAGGGTGCTTTGCGCTTCATCCTTCGTAAAGAGGAGTTCACAGAAGCTGTGTCACTGAGCGGCAGGGAGCCCTTTCCTACTACTCCTAGTCCTGGAGGGGCCTAAGAAAGCAGATGAGGAAGGAGAAGATTATTAGCAATCAAAGAAAAACGGCAAAATAACTCCAATAATTACTCTCCAAAAGCATTTGCAATATACATTTGGGAAAACAAAAGTCTATGCCTAGTACCAAAATTACTGTGTTTCTGATCTTAAATTCTGAGTTTTCTCAAAAAAGATTTCTTAGATTAATTGAATATATTTACAGAAGTACAAGATACAGCAGGAAAAGAAAATCAATCGTCACTATAGAGTATGAAAAGAGAATTTGAATTCTTTTGTGCCTTAAGCCAATTTCAAAAAACTCAAATACCAGCTAGTCCAAAAAACTAGCCAAAATCGTCATTGAAAGAAGCTACAACTGCACCTGACCGATATGACATGACACACGTTTCCTTTTCCATTCCCCCAACAGCAGCCCTAACCAGGCTGTATGTGTAATTATTAGGAATTTATTTCTCTACCTGAAATACTGGGACTTTTATAGCAACTTTTCTAATGCCATCTTTCAAAACTTATTTTGGAAAGTACAACCGTCTTATAATTTGCTATAGCTTCTGATCTTATAACTGTAATAATGACCTCGTTATTGCAGCAAAAGAGAGAAATGTTTTCTTAGTGCACAGATAATTAAAAGCATTAAAAAAGGGACAAAGTTTTCCTGACAGGACCTCTGATAAGGACTTCTTAGTTCATATGATACAGCAGTCCAATTGCATTTTAAATTGTTTGAATTCAAAGAATACGTTCTGTGTCTCAAAAAGACAGCGGCTGTAAATTTGCCTGCCATTCTAACAGCAGTTTGCCTCATGCTGAAGAAACTTCTTATTTTCACATTTATTAAATGATTACTTTCAGGATCCCAGCAATAGAGAAATACACTTCAGCACTGGTCACAGCTGCCTATTTCTGTAGTAATTTTGATCCCTATCACTCGCCTACTCAAGGATATAATAAAATCCAGGAGTGACATTCATTTCTTGCAAGAAGAATCCACGTAGCAACTGGATGTGGGGAACATCCTCAAAGAGCTTCTCTTCATGCTGTAATTAACAAGGCCGCTTCACAACGCGGAATATGGAGGAGCAAAGATGGCATACATACACTTACAAATCTTTCTTTCAAACCCCCCCACCCCCCCGGACAGAATTCCTGACCTCGTCAATACCCATGGAAGAGACGCTTCATTTACCAAGCTACCGCTCAACAACAAACCTTACAGTAAGGGGATGTTTTTAAAAAAGGCTAGAGTATTTGGTTCCCCGTAATCAAAATTGTAAAGAAAATTACAAGAGAAAAGATACTGGCACAAGCTGTCTGTGAAGCAGTCTGACAGCTCCTGTTACATCTCAATAGTGTTTGAATGAATGAACTGCAGCAATGAAAACTATCCTCCCAGATACCCTGGGGACAGTCAGTCATCTGCTTTGTTATATCCCACCTGGGTGTCAGTCAGGGCTGACAGATCCCTTAGGTACTTTCCTGCACTGTAAGGAGCAGCGTTGTCCAAACGCGTTCACAGAATTCCTCTACCTAGGACTTTAATGCCAAAGCAAGCAACTCAAACCCTTCAGAGCAAAGCAAGGCTCTGAGTAACAGGGAGAAAGACTAAGCACAAGGTGAAATATTCTTTCAAGAAAAGTAGAGGATATGAACCTTAGTACTTCACTCCTAATTAAAAATACTTGCAAGTTCTAATAGTTCTTAACAAGTCAGATTCTAGATTAAAACTTCACACAAGAAAATCACTCTACACTTTTTTTTTTTTTAATACAATTTCTATTCACAGTTCCTAAGTAGTTCTACCCCCCTCCAAAAAAAACCAAAAAAACCCCCAGTATTCAGCATCTGAGTTTGCAGCGGAAGGGGTGTCAAAGATGATATTATTTCCCCAAATCAGATTTTTTTTGACTGTTACATCATTTTCCTTCTTGGTAAGGGGCAGTTGTATTTCTCTCCTTTCTGGTAGCTGCTGTACAAGCTGTAGCCCCTCTCTCTGCTCTGCACAAAGACACGGCTCCTCCGGTCAAAGGTCTGCACCCTCATCTGCTTTGCACAGGCTCCCTGAGCTGCCTTGCTCGGTGCAGAGTTCTGCGCGTACTCGCTCAGCTAAACAGATGTCACCAGAGTTCCCTCATGCACAGAAAAAAAGTAAGTGTGTGGGGGGGGAAATAACGTTCTCAGCGTAAGAGCACAAATGCTACCACAAGATTTTCATAAGCCTTTCTACTGCCCTTTGCATCCAAAGAAACAAACAATTTGCAAAGAGACTACAAGCAAGTACTAAATGTTCCAGTTAAGGTTCAAGTGTTGAACAGATTTTCTCAGGAATTATTCAGCATATGAATATTAAGAGCTTTCAAATCTTAACAAAGGTTGAAATATGAAAATAGTACTTTAAACAGATGGAAAAAAATAAAATAATATTAACATGCATCTGACAAAGTTTTGGAATATACATCTGGGTGTTCATGTGTCACACCAACTGCCAATGATACCAGTGCTTTATCAGTCGCACTTTAAGTTCACGTTGGAATCACTGAAGTAATTAACTGTGCTTGTGCAGAAACACTAGTGAACACTTGTCCAAACTTCCCGAATGCATGCAGGAGTTCCCTTTTTAACACTGCACACCTTCCTCCTCCTGGAACAAAGAGGGGATTATGAGGCTTTTTAGCCTCAAACGTGTACAGACAAATCTGGCACTGAATCCCACCCCATTCCAAGCAGACACCAGTGGAGGCCAGCCCTTCCCACTTCCAGCAATGGCAGACACGGTGCCTGACCCCCTTCTCGCCTCAAAAAGCGGAGAAAGGTAATTAAGACATGGTAATTTTGCAGCTGGAATGGAGAAAACCGTGAGTGTTTGGGAAGGAGCATAGTAGAGCATTTCACTGTGCTGGAAAGCATGCCTCACACCAAGTGTCATTACATACACGTTTTCATTTCAAGAGTACCTCTTTTCCTCCACAGATATCCTGGCTTAAAAGGAGCTATACAGGGGGGAATAGGATAACAAAGCATACTGCTAACCATATTGCTAGTATTTTTTTCTTCCTTTTACACCATGCAGGGAAAGAAGTTTGCAGACAAATGTATGCTCAAGGAATAACAGAAAAAAAAATTACAATGCTGAATGAACTAAATTTCTATTACGTGACTTAAGCTTCTTACCCAAGCTAGTAGGAAGAAAGCAATATACCTCTGACCTATTGCAAGGAAAGGACATACAGAGTACATTTGGAGAACCTCAACAGGTAGTCTTCTCTCCAAATACCTGATACTAGTACTCTCTCCAATGATTTCTGTACATAAACCATGGTACAGAAGTAAATACAAAAAAGAGGGCAAGGCTATGTGTTTGGTATATATGAAAAGTGGATACATGCTATGTCCACAAACCAGTTTTGAATCACATCAGAATCGTATCAAATTATCTTCATGCAAGCTTTGGCAAGAGAAAACAAACAGTCCTGAGCGTTGTCTTCTTGCAGATGACCCTGGTTCTATTCAAGATCTCCTTGAGATTCATCACAGGGCCTGCTGCGACAGTGCCCAACTTCTCCTTTAAAGGCCTAATCATCACGTCTTAGGCAACTGAGCTTCTGGTGTAACCTCTGAAGTATGGCATTCATCCCTCCCACAAACCTTAATGAAGCTATTCCATGACATGGCTAATCTTTTCAGAACCACTTAATGGCTTGGCTGCTTCCCACCCCTTCCCCATTTCTCATCTGCTCCTTCCCTCTCTTTTCTGAGGAACAGACTGGGGATTTCAATTTCTTTAGGAGTTAGGCTTGAGTAAATAAAAGTGAACTACATTTCTACAGTTGAGAAGTCCTATCCATCATTTTAAACAGTAAATGTTTTGGCTAAAAATCTCCATTTAATTGGTCCTACCAAGCATAGTTTATGTATGCTCCTTTACAGTAACTGAACATAGTGTACTGAAACAGACATTCATTAAAAAAAAAAATGAAGATATCACAGTCTAGTTTTTATAAATAAAGCACTAGGAAGAAAACTAGCAACTGCATTTTGGGCATAATCAAACGCTTTTCATTTAAAGAAATGTTATTGCTAGAAAATTGCATCCCCTTTTATGAAAACTGAGAAGATACACGCACAGCATTATACAACGGCACTTTCCATAAACCCTTGAGAGCCCTCTCTATTTGCAAGTGTATTTAAACTTGCTAGTTCCAAACATACTTCTGGCAAGAGCCATCTCGCTCCAAATTAGAATTGACACAAGCAGTGAGGGATTTCAGTATTA